>NC_134485.1:335605797-335830797 GCF_040206685.1 Ascaphus truei | reverse complement strand
CGCCATTTTTTAAACTTTTTTTTTTAAACTTTTTTTTTTTTAAATTTATTTAATTAATTAATTGCGCCCGGCCGGAGTCATCACGGGCCGCACAGAGAGGCCAGGTGGGCCGCATGCGGCCCTCGGGCCGCATGTTGTGTAGGCCTGGTTTAGAGTGATTTCTTCAGGGGACCATTTATTCTAGGGCTGCAAACGTCATTTAATATTGCCAGTGTGTGCAGCACTATACATGGTGGAATAGACTAAATTGCTTATGACGTTTTCTGGTTGACAATCCTTTGACTTGGGAATCACCTTGAAGTTCCTTCTTGTAGTACAGCACTGCGTACCCTGTACTGTACTTGCTCTGCACAGGAAACATCATCCAGTGTTACACAGCTCTACAGTTGCACTGTTTTGTAAGTAGTCATTGTTAACTTTGCTGCTTTCTCGTTGGTCAGGATCTGATGAAGCAGTTCCTGTGTGGCCTGGAGTTCCTCCATTTGAACTGCATAGTGCACCGCGACCTAAAGCCGGAAAACATCTTGGTGACGAGTGGGGGACAGGTCAAACTGGCAGACTTGGCCTGGCACGAATCTACAGCTGTCAGATGGCTCTTACGCCTGTGGTAAGTTCCCTGTCCAACCCTAGACAGAGTCCCTCTTTGGAGGGTTGTGGGCTTACATGAGAGAATGTGCTCCGGAGGGAATACGAGGAATCCATATCTTCGGTCAGTGGTAAGAGTAATAACAGTGCTTGGTTTTTAAGGCTGGGCAAACACCTTCCTTTCATAAGAAGTCCCCAAGATTAGTGAGTTTGGCCATCTGTTAAGTACTGTAGCACATGAATCAGGGGAACTGGAACGTATGTGGGCTCTAAGCAAAAAGGCAGCAAGTGGAGGAAGAGTCTCTTCATTCACCCATCTCCTTACTCCATTGTTTTGTCTGTGAAAAAATAAACGCCTTTGTTTTGATTCAAAGTCAGTGAAGACTGTTTTCATCAACACCTTTATCAGCATGAGATACTGCATCAAGAGCCTTAAGAAACAAATGCAATGAATTCCTCATACTTTCCCATCCCTTGAAGGAAACACATAGTTGAAACCAGTTAAAACGAGCAATGCTGTATAATGCAAAAGACCCCGCGTAGGGGTTTGGAGGTTGAACGTACTCGGATGCCTTTAGCCTGTCCTGCTTGTGGCTATTGGCTGTTAAACCTGCACAGTTATGCCCTTTCCTTTTTATATCAGTATTATTACACTGAGCAGTGAAGAGACTAAGCAAGGTGAGACAAAATGGGTATGAAAAGCACCGTTCTACTGGGTGTGTCCTCTTTACTTTTTAAAAATACATTTTTAATGCTGTGAAATGTAATTGTTATCATTATTTTAGCACATCAGTGTTCTTGTTCGTGTTGAGTAGGACACTTCAGTTTGATTACTTTAAGTTATTGTCTTTAGTGAGGCTTCAGCTTTTTTCCTTTCTTTGCATTAGACAGAGGAAATATGCAACAAAAAGATGTGTTCAAATCCTAACTTATCTGGCTTCCAGTCTAAAAACTTACCAAAACTCATAAAATGTACAACAAAATCCACCTGCACACCAGTTACATACACGCCAAAAGCACACTAGGTGCAGAGTATATTTTTTTAGTTATGCACTTTACAATAGTGAGGGTGTTATTTGGGACTCAAAGATTGGACGACAGTTGTGTGGTGAATGAGTTTGTGCTTCTCTTATGGGCAGCTTTTGTGTTTATTTCTATTCCCTTTACATGGTTTGAAAGAAAGGGAGCCTAAATGAATCCCTTTTTTTAGGAATCGGGTGTGGTGAATAGGTTGATCCCCAGTGTAGCTGAAACACAACTTCTGCGGTGCCTTGAAGTAATTAAAGCTTCCAAAGCCTGAGGAGATGTATGAAGTTATGTGCAAACATGCTGGCGCTGAACATAATTACGCCTGTGTATATAAGCAGGCTTGCTCTGGCTCTGCTGCAGAGAAATAGGTTACTGGCCCTGCTGCAGAGAAGTGGTTGGTGGGGAGTTTCAGGACACAGATTCTGATGGTTTCACAGCATTTCAAGAAGTGTTGGTTTTCTCAATGACTAATTACTGGTTCTTGCTGCCACCCACCACTTCTCTTAAACCCAGTGCATTTGTCATTGTTTTCTTGTTGTGACTACACCAGCGCTATTGTGTGTGTGTGTGTGTGTGTCCCCGATTAATTTTTATGCCTACACACGCCTGTATTTTGTTTGTATGGGACAGCACCGGGACTCGGCATGTGGCTGCAGACCTGTGACAAAAGGAAGGGGAACGCTGCACTGTATCTTGGTTTTCACATGTGAGACAACAGCACAAGCTCATGTAGGAGTAGTGTAAAAAGTGCATTCACGCACAATAACCCCCGGTCTTCACTTCACAGCCATATATACAGTGTTTCTCAGAACATATGCAATTATATTCTTGTAATTGATTTTCATTAAGAAGGGCCAGTTTTTGTGTTCCTGTATGCTCCCTTTTTGACATTGAGCACAGTTAGCCAGATTAGGCGTCTTGCATTCCAGCACAGGATCTTTGTGTGTGAGCTTCTGTGAAGTAAAATGACAGCACTCTAGGAAAGTGTGTGTTAGTCTGGTATTTCGAGCGAGATAAGAGGGACTGATCTGTGCCTCGTGTGGCTGCCTGTTCAAAAAAGGAAGGGAAACAAGTTCTCCTTCTGATGGACGTCCTCTGTAGTTCCCCTGATATTTAAAGTGCTCTGCATGTGACTGCTCTGGCCCTTGCGTGTGGCCTGCTCTCTGTGTGACTGCACCTGCATGTGCCCCGTGCTCTGCATGCGACTGCTCTCTGTGACTGTAACTGCGGGCGACTGCTCTCTGTGTCTGTATCTGCGTGCGACTGCTCTCTGTGTCTGTATCTGCGTGCGACTGCTCTCTGTGTCTGTATCTGCGGGCGACTGCTCTCTGTGACTGTATCTGCGGGCGACTGCCCTCTGTGACTGTATCTGCGTGTGACTGCTCTGTGTCTGTATCTGCGGGCGACTGCTCTCTGTGACTGTAACTGCGGGCGACTGCTCTCTGTGACTGTATCTGCGTGTGACTGCTCTCTGTGTCTGTATCTGCGGGCGTCTGCTCTCTGTGACTGTAACTGCGGGCGACTGCTCTCTGTAACTGTAACTGCGGGCGACTGCTCTCTGACTGTAACTGCGGGCGACTGCTCTCTGTGACTGTATCTGCGGGCGACTGCTCTCTGTGTCTGTATCTGCGTGCGACTGCTCTCTGTGACTGTATCTGCGTGCGACTGCTCTCTGTGTCTGTATCTGCGGGCGACTGCTCTCTGTGACTGTAACTGCGGGCGACTGCTCTCTGTGACTGTAACTGCGGGCGACTGCTCTCTGTGTCTGTATCTGCGTGCGACTGCTCTCTGTGTCTGTATCTGCGTGCGACTGCTCTCTGTGTCTGTATCTGCGGGCGACTGCTCTCTGTGACTGTAACTGCGGGCGACTGCTCTCTGTGACTGTATCTGCGTGTGACTGCTCTGTGTGACTGTAACTGCGGGCGACTGCTCTCTGTGACTGTAACTGCGGGCGACTGCTCTCTGTGACTGTATCTGCGGGCGACTGCTCTCTGTGACTGTAACTGCGGGCGACTGCTCTCTGACTGTAACTGCGGGCGACTGCTCTCTGTGACTGTATCTGCGTGTGACTGCTCTCTGTGTCTGTATCTGCGGGCGACTGCTCTCTGTGACTGTAACTGCGGGCGACTGCTCTCTGTGACTGTAACTGCGGGCGACTGCTCTCTGTGACTGTAACTGCGGGCGACTGCTCTCTGTGACTGTAACTGCGGGCGACTGCTCTCTGTGACTGTAACTGCGGGCGACTGCTCTCTGTGTCTGTATCTGCGTGCGACTGCTCTCTGTGACTGTATCTGCGTGCGACTGCTCTCTCTGTGACTATCTGCATTCGACTGCCCTCTGTGACTATCTGCGGGCGACTGCTCTCTCTGACTGTATCTGCGGGCGACTGCTCTCTCTATCTGCGGGCGACTGCTCTCTCTGTGACTATCTGCGTGCGACTGCTTTCTCTGTAACTATCTGCGGGCGACTGCTCTCTCTGTGACTGTATCTGCGTGCGACTGCTCTCTTTGTGACCATCTGCATGCGACTGCTCTCTCTCTCTCTGACTATCTGCGGGCAACTGCTCTCTCTGTGACTGTATCTGGGTGCGACTGCTCTCTCTGTGACTGTATCTGCGGGCGACTGCTCTCTCTGTGACTGTATCTGCGGGCGACTGCTCTCTCTGTGACTGTATCTGCGGGCGACTGCTCTCTCTGTGACTGTATCTGCGGGCGACTGCTCTCTCTGTGCCTGTATCTGCGGGCGACTGCTCTCTCTGTGACTGTATCTGCGGGCGACTGCTCTCTCTGTGACTGTATCTGCGTGCGACTGCTCTCTCTGTGACTGTATCTGCGGGCGACTGCTCTCTCTGTGACTGTATCTGCGGGCGACTGCTCTCTCTGTGACTGTATCTGCGTGCGACTGCTCTCTCTGTGACTGTATCTGCGTGCGACTGCTCTCTCTGTGACTGTATCTGTGTGCGACTGCTCTCTCTGTGACTATCTGCGTGCGACTGCTCTCTGTGACTGTATCTGCGGGCGACTGCTCTCTCTGTGACTGTATCTGCGTGCGACTGCTCTCTCTGTGACTGTATCTGTGTGCGACTGCTCTCTCTGTGACTATCTGCGTGCGACTGCTCTGTGTGACTGTATCTGCGTGCGACTGCTCTCTCTCTGACTATCTGCGTGCGACTGCTCTCTGTGACTGTATCTGCGTGTGACTGCTCTCTCTGTGACTGTATCTGCGTGCGACTGCTCTCTCTCTGACTATCTGTGTGCGACTGCTCTCTCTGTGACTGTATCTGCGGGCGACTGCTCTCTCTGACTGTATCTGCATGCGACTGCTCTGGCCCCTGCGTTTGTCCCACTCTCTGTGTGACTGTATCTGCGTATGCCCCGCGCTCTGCTTGTCTGCTCTGGACCCTGCATGTGTCCCGCTCTGTGTGACTGTTCTCGCCCTTCTGTGTGCCTCGCACTCTAAGGAAACATTTTGGCTTTTACTCATACCCACATAAATGTATAATAATGTTTGCAGTTTCCATGCATTAACACCCAGGCAACCTTCTTTACACAGGTTTAATTATTCACAGGAGCATTTATTTTTACACCGTATCCCTTCACTCCCATAGGATCATAATGTGTGTTCCCCCCCCCCCCCTGCCTCTTTTAATCTACATCACTGTCTCTGAGGGAATGCGAATCCTTCCTGTCCAGTTAAAGTTGGTATTTGTGCATTGTAATGATCTAATTGGAGGAAGTAAATATTAACCCTACCATAGGGAGGGACTGTACAGTTGTATGTGGGCTGGTTTCCTGTTTTTATAGAGATGTATGTTTTTTAAAGAGACTTTTATATCTTTCCAGCAGTGAAGAGGTTAATTAGTGCATTGCAACCTCTGGTTCTGCTTTGTTTCTTCAGCACGGAACGGGTTACAATGCATGTGTACGACGTCTCATGTGCACATTCTGTGCCTCTGCTGCAGCTGTCCTTCTGGCAGCTGTGCTCTGAGCTACGCAGTTAGCAGCAGGAGTTGGCCCTGTTGATTACAATTAATGCATCCCATTAGAATCCCAGAGACACACACAAATGATGGATCCGACCCGCTGTAAATCATCGAGGGCTTTATTTTATCTTGTATACAAGACTTCTATGTATTGCAGAGCCAGTAACCATCCTCATACTGATGAGACCCGAAAGGTCGAGGTAGCTGTGTGTGGGTAGGGTTTACTGACGTATGCACTTCTGTATTCCAGGCTGTGCTGAAAAGCTTGTAATGTGGCAGGCATAAGCTGACAGGGGTCCATGTTGGAATGGACGAGAAGCAAAAAGTGACACACTGTGCTCATTTGCATGTCATTACCCAGAATCCCTGGCTGCAGTGGAAGCACTGTATGCCAAGAGATAATGAGGAAATGCAGGGTTGTGGACCTGTATGGGACATGCAAGTGGTATTTTTATTTGCAGTGAAAGCATGAGCATAGCACATTGCTGACTATTAGGCCTCGGTCCCGCTGCGCTCGTTGGCGCGGGCGGCAATGTAGCGAGTTCCCCACCAGCAGGGGAATCCTCGCGAGCCGGTCCCGGTCCCCACTGGCGGCACAGCTGACTACACGCTGTCGCGCGTCAGCCGCTGGAGACACCAGAGAATGGTGTTTCCTAGCTTTGACGCGTGACGTGTGTGGCTGTGAGCCAATGGGGAGGGGAGGCTTCGGGAGGAGGAGAGGCTTCGGGGAGCGGGGAGGAGTGTGGAGTGAAAGCAGGTGAGTGCCTTTCTCTGTGTGTGTGTCTGAATGCGTGCCTGTCTGTGTGTGTATGTGTCTGAGTGCGTGAGTGCCTGTCTGTGTGTGTGTGTGTGTGTGCCCGAGTGCGTGAGTGCCTGCCTCTGTCTGTCTGTCTGTGTGTGTGTGTGTGTGTGTGTGTGTGTGTGTGTGTGTGTGTGTGTGTATGAGTGCGTGCGTGCCTGTCTGTGTGTGTGTGTGTGTATGAGTGCGTGAGTGCCTGCCTGTGTGTGCGCGCGTGTGTGTATGAGTGCGTGAGTGCCTGCCTGTGTGTGTGTGTGTGTGTGTGTGTGTGTGTATGTATGTATGAGTGCCTGCGTGTGTGTTTAATACTTACCGAAGCTCCAGCTCCAGCCCGAGTCCGTGGAGGGAGGGGGGGGGGAGAGTAGCGGGTCCCTCCGCTCAAGCCACGCCCCCCCTCCCTGTCAAACTGCCCACCTCCCGCTCCGGCTCCCGCTCCCTACAGACCGCATATCGCGGTCTGTGTATCTCAGCGCACCGCCTGTCAGCAGCGCAGGTGCGCTGACTCTGGGAGCGGGGCCTTAGCCTAAACATTCCTGGGCCCTAATCTGTGTGCTCCAAGTTCTGATTTTAGTAGTTCGACCTGAGTTTGTATGGCTAAGTCCCTGGTGGTGGCTGCTGCACGCGCGCCTGGCGTCCTGGCTGCGCGTGCACAGCTTAAAAACGCGGTCTGTATGGATCATGGGGGGGGTGGCCAAAATGGAGGGGGAGGCGCAGCTCAAAGCACTGCGCTCCCATTGGTTCAAGCCATCTGCCCTCGTATTGGCTCCCAGGTCACCACTTGACCGCGTCGCTGCACGGGAACACAATTGTCTCCCCTGCTGGCTGACGCGCCACCGCACTGCCTGAGCCAGCACGCAAGAAGACACTGGGGCCTGCTTCATAGAAGTTAGTGACTGGTGCGCGGCGCCATCACCACCGGGGACCTAGCCGAAGGGTGTTCATAGGCCCTCCCTATAACCAGTAGGTGGCTGCATAGAGAAGCTGGGGAAATGACTGGTTGGTTGGCATTGTGCACAGGAGTTAAAATGCATGCATGTCAAGCTTGATAAGAGCTCTTGTAAGGAATGTGGCCTCATTGTCTCTTGAAGTCACCCCTTTGTGATGCAATGAATGACATTAGTCGAAACCTTTTAACACTGTTGTATCCTGCCAGCATTGTGGTTCCTTGTATAACTGTGCATTTAGCTTTTCTCTTGCGGTTTTGGAGCCGCCATAAAGGGTTTTAACAAAGTACAACAGGGAAGCATATTTCGGAGAAAGAGAATCACTAGAACAAGAGGTCATGCTCTGAAGCTGGAGTGTGGCAGGCTAAGGGGGAATGTGAGGAAGCACTTCATGGAAACGGTGGTGGAATAACCTCCCAAAATAGGTGGTCGTGGCTAATACTGTAGAATAAGGACATTTCAAGCATGCTTGGGATAGACCTTAGGCTATCCTCAATGGCCTAAGGCAGGGGTGGCCAACCCTCAGTCCTTACGGGCCATCAACAGGTCAGGTTTTAAGGATATCCCTGCTCAAGCACAGGTGGCGCAATCGGTGGCCAGCCCATGTCTATTGTATTCCTCTATTCCTCTATCCCTCTATCCCTCAAACCAGATTTCTCCTTTGTGACACTAAAAGGTGGTGATGGGTTCCTGCCAATGGTACTACATTTCTAGGCGTTCTAAACCTGGGTAGCAGGAACACCTGAATACGGACGTGTCATTATGGAAAACCACCTATATGCGTTCCATATAATGGTGATGAGTGGCTAAGGCACCATGGTCATAGGTGGAAAGGCTCCTCTTAATGACCAGTGTCCTAAAGGCAGTCATATGTTTTAAGTGGGTAAATCTTGAAGACTGCACCATTTAAACACATTATTATTATTCATATTTTAAATCCTTTTCTAATTGGTTTGTAAACATCTTGGAAGGGTTTGATTCCCTCTGTCTTCCACGGACCTCCCCGACCCCCCCCCCCCCTCCCCCTCCCCTCTTCTTGCCTTTGCCTCTGATATGGACAACTGGGTGGGATAAGGGTAGATGAACACGTGCCGGTTAACAGACACCCAAATAAAATTACTTTTATACTTCATTTCCAAAGAAACAAAAGCCGCCAAATGATTGCTTTAAGTATTGCTACATACGTTTAAGGAAACTAGTGACATGTTAAAATCTTTACACAAACCTGGTTTAGTCATCTGCTAGTGATCTTATCTTTTAAGCAACTTCTTAAAGTACTGACCAGTTTTTAGCCGCTGAACTCTGTATAATGCATTGAAGGTAAACGGCCTCCCAAATGTGGGATATTTTGATGTTACTCATAGTTATTAGTGTTGTGATTTATATGATCACTGCATGCATCTCTCTACCTGTTTGACTTCATTGTGCTTCCTCTTCACTGTTTTTTTGTTTTTGTTTTTTTCACCTTATTTTTTTTTTTAATACAATGTTGCCTAAATGAGTTGTTTTTAATGTACAATTTTAAAATGTTTTGAGTCTTCCTCCCCCCCTTCAAATCTCTAATCTAACAAAATTTGGTATTTAAATCCACATAGCCCTGCCCCTGGATTGACGACATTCTATATTGTCCAAAGCCGTTTCCTCCAGTGAAGTCAATCGAGATCTTCACCTGAAAACTGCTGCTTGGGACACAATAGAATTACCCCTTTGGTCCTCCCCACTTTTTTCACCACTTGCTGTAGTAGTAGTAAGATTTTGTGCAGGTATTTTATTGGGATTTAAACTCCCTGTGCAGGTGGTGACTCTGTGGTATCGTGCCCCAGAAGTGCTGCTTCAGTCCACGTATGCAACGCCTGTAGACATGTGGAGTGTGGGGTGCATCTTTGCAGAGATGTTCAGACGGAAGTGAGTACATGGTAGTAGCGCACCTACAATTTGGATTCTTTGTGTGGCATTTTTGTATACACTCTGCTCGGAAACCAATATTCCCAACCCAGAGGTGAACTCTTCCATGGATAACACTTTGTAATTTTGTTGTGCCAGTAGTTTATACACAGACTTCCCTATACAGTCAAACCATAGAATATCAGATCTCTGAACCTTATGGAATAAGTTTAGATCACATTGTGATGTTGCAAGCTTTTCCCAGAAAACCATCACTTTCATACTGTGTAACAAGCCCTGTTCACTAATCGGCTACAGAGATAATTTACTGTCAAAGCAGGAGAGTCTGTAACTGTAGGGATAGAGCCCACATACATGTTTAAATCCCTTGTTGAGAATTGATATTTTATGTTTAATGTGACATTATTTGTATTTATGGACCTAAAATGGCCTATTCTATGTATGTCGCTACCTGGCCCTGAACACTAGGCTAAATCGTTTTATCCACCTGTGCACACAATAAAAAACATATATCATTGTTACAGAGGTTAAGCTTCACAAAAAAAGACCGTTTTGTTTTACTATCAGTTTTGTGTCTCAAAGGGACACCCTTGTAGAGCAAAATGTCTACGCATTTAATGTGACTCCTAAATAGCTCACACAAGCTTGCTGCAATATCCTACTGTATAGGTAGCTTTATACAGGGTGATGCCATTGCTTGGATTTATTTAATATGTTTTCCTTATCTTTCTCAGACCTCTCTTTTGTGGAAATTCAGAAGCTGACCAGTTGGGCAAGATTTTTGAGTGAGTATTATTTATGGGGTGAAAACGCTGGGGGTGGTGTGTGTCTGTGTGTCTGTGTGTCTGTTGCACACCCTTTTCCTGCAGTATAGACTTCACACCTCTGAGCTGACTGACTTCTTGCAGTTTGTAAACCTTTCTGGGTATCAACTGAGTCATCGCAGAGTGGAGCAGCAGCAGTATGAGGTTTGCAAACCAGTCCATTGGGGACTAGTCCTGCCTATCGGGCACAATGTGCTGAAATTGAGCCACAATGACATTCTAATTGATGTGCTACAGCTGCAATTGTGGCCCAATATATGATGTATGTACTCTGATCGTTATCTTGGCAGCAGGCTGCACCAGCTGCAATGTTGCGTTTCAGTTTTTCTACAAAAATCCCACCTTAAATAAAATTAAATGGTTAAATCAAGCATACTTTACAGGGCAACGCTCTGAGAAATATGCAGCATGCAAATACTGCAAGACAATAAGTGGACAAATAGGGGTTTTACAGCCGTGTGTAAAAAAAAAAAAAAAAATTGTGTTCATACACAAGGCAAGATGTTATACCCCTCCAAATGTAACAGATTGTTCTAATTCAAGTATAATATATATATATATATATATATATATATATATATATATAATCAAAAAATAAATAGATGATACCGTTCTGTGGCTAACGAAATGCTTTTATTTGTGCGAGCTTTCGAGATACACTGATCTCTTCTTCCGGCGATGTTACAATGAATGAAGCTTCATTCATTGTAACATCGCCGGAAGAAGAGATCAGTGTATCTCGAAAGCTCGCACAAATAAAAGCATTTCGTTAGCCACAGAACGGTATCATCTATTTATTTTTTGATTATTGAAGCTCGGCTAACACGGTACTGATACCTCTACACATATATAGATATATAGATATATAGATATATATATATATATATATATATATATATATATATATATATATATATATATACACACACACACGTCCTTTACCAGGAAGCAAAAAAGTTTCACAGTGCTATATATTCGTTTTATATACTGGATATACGGGCTACTACGAAGCTCATGGCGTCGCATCTAAAAAAACTAAAACGCTTCTGAGGATTGCATAAAATCTGTACCTTCAAGTAGACCGTTGCTTGATCCATCGTGTCCTCCTTGGGTCATTATTTTGCTGTGCTTTAACACACCGTAATAACCAATCAGAATTTCCTCCCTCCATCAGGGTTCCTCAGTTAAGTTTGTGTTGGGCATTAGTAGGTAACAGAAGCAGACAGCAACGGCTGTAATATTCTTCGTGGTGGTCTTTTATTTGACTATTCTCTGAGTAAAAGAAGCTTTTAGTGGGCTAGAAGCGGCTTGTTTATCATTGCTTTATGTTGCAGACTTCCTCATGCTACTGGAATCCGATTTGTCCTGCGTTACATACTGTACAGATGTAGCAAGACTTGCTATTCTCAGTGCCACACAACACCAGCTGTAAATTCCCAGCATTCAATTTGCAATCTGTGATGGTCGTGGTCTCCCCTCGCCCCGTGGCCACCTTATGGCTGCCGAGTATCATTGGCGAAGATATTCCGTGCGCCACTTAACTGCACTAACGTCATTTTAATTATTCCGGCTGACCGTAGCCTCGGTTCGCCCGCGGATGAGGCGCGGACGTGTTCACGCAGTTGTGTTCACGCAGTTGTGTTCACGCAGTTGTGTTCACGCAGTTGTGTTCACGCAGTTGTCTCGCACCTTCTCACGCCCATGGAACGTGTAAATCTTGCTACATCTGTATGCCTCATGCAGTAGATGGGTTCATATTGTGCGTGCATATTAAGAAGGATACCAATTACTACCGATGTGCACAAGTATCACAAAAGTTTGCCAACTAAGAGACATTTGCAGGGATTTTTTCTCACAGAAAAATGTGTAGTGTAGTACATTTTGAAGATATTTGCACAATTGGGGTAATGTAGCCATGAGAGTATTTTTGAATAAAGATTTCTTGTTGGTGTACTGTATTTACCATGGAACTGTCTGCTTCTTTGCAGTTTGTTTGTGCATTGGCAGAACACAGATGTGACTTATGGGTGTTATGCATGAGTTTTTAAACATCAGTCACTTCGCGTATCTGTGTCAGGAATGGGAGGATCACTTGATGTATTTTATTTACCCCCCTTTTTTTTTTTCTTTGCCCCTTCTCAGTATGATCGGGCTTCCGTCTGAGGACGAGTGGCCAGCAGATGTCACATTGCCTCGCGCAGCCTTCTCCGTGCGGCCTCTGCAGCCAGTGGAGAAGTTTGTACCTGAAATTGATGCCATGGGAGCCCAGCTCCTGCTGGTAGGTTCTCATTCGCCAGTGTGCTAAGGAATAAGAGAGATCACTTTTTTGAGATTGGTTTCGGACATCAGAATGCAGATGAAAAAGATGAGATATTTGGCCAACACGGTCTGTCCATGTTTTCAGCTTGCTATAGAAGCATAGACCCTAGAATCCTATTATGGATGGTCTGGAATGGACCTCAGATGTCCTGTAGTTCAGCTCATCGGCTAGAAACGGTTATAACCAGCTTGGCACAACTTTACATAGTGTCTAATATATTATTAGATTACCTCGAGCCTTCCATGTGTGTTCCCAGTGTCTAACTACAGTCGGGAAGTTATTCCATACACACAGCCTAAATACATTTTGCTGTTCTTCTGTGCATCTAGACCTTCTCCCCCAATAGACGTGGGAAATAATAGATCACTAGTCTAATCATGCCATCCTTTTACATATTTGTACAAATTAAGGAATATAGTTTATTGGAAACGTTGGGCATCCGTCCTTGTTGGGTTTTTTTCCCCTTTAATTTCCCCTCCCAGAAAGTGAAGGAAAAAAACTACTAAAGCACCGGCACTCTAACCAAGGGAAACCTTTATGTACACTGCGCAAAGGGACTTGTTACAGCAATGTTTTTCTTTATATGGGACCTATTGCGATTTATGATTTTGGTGTATCACACTGCAAATGGAAGAGAAGTGCCATGGCAGGTCTGTTGGAGAACATAGTCTTTGTATATGATCCATAAAAGGTTTGCAAGAAAGTGTCGTGATGCCACTGGAGCTAAAATGTTGGCTTGTACACCTCCATTATTATGTACCCTTTTTACATGATAAATGGGTTCAAATGCTTTTCTGGGGTGTTTTGTTGTCTATATTCCCTATAGCACCACTACAAGCACAACTGTATCACTACATTCCTCTGATGGATCCTTTTAGAAAGAAGGGCATTATGATTCTTTTGGGGTTATTTATTGCTGTGATAGTGCTGATCAGGGCACAAATGCAGGGAAACTCCAATGAATTAAGTTAAAGGACTTTCCCTGTGATCATACCTTGACCAGCATAATCACAGCTTAATAATCCCCCTGTGTCTCTGTAAAGTTTACAATGGTTTTTTTTTTTTTTTATAGGAGCTGTTGACCTTTGATCCCCAGAGACGTATCTCTGCATCCCACGCTCTGCATCACGCCTTCTTTACAGAGGACACTGTGGCCTTCTCCAAACCCGAAGCCTTCCCTCACGTCCGCGCTACAGCGGATGAGGTGAAATGAAGCAGGGCTTTGCATCCGCAGAAGAGGGGAGGGGGGGAAACCAGAGCTCACCTGGACATTACATTTCCCCTGCCCTTTCTCTGCTCCCCATCGCCCTGACAGCCTGATGGCTGGTTGGGAGCAAATGAGGAATAAGACTGCAGAGGACATCTCTTCCATTTTTACATTTCTTCTGAACCTTTGTTTGTCCCCAGATTAGGGGGTGAATTTCACACTTCCTGGTTGAAGGGTGTTTCAAAGTGAACGGATTCCTTCTGCCTCTTGTTAGTCTGGTCATGACCCACACAAGAGACACTGCCATAAAGCTCGCCACGGTCTTAGAAATGGGAGGCAATGTCTCGCTAAGACATTTGTGCCTTTTCAAGTCTTCTATGAATACTGGTCCTGACTCTCTTTTTTTGTCATGACACTACACTGTTTGGTTCCATGTTGCATAAATGACGAAGTGAGATCAGATCACACTAGATCACCAGAGACGTGACACAAGCTTGTCCTGCTTTTTCAGATCCCTTTGGAAATGAGCGATTTGCAGACGGATTCGAAGCATAGGGCACGGCATGTAGAAGCAATAGTCCCCTATTGGGTAATGGTCACTACCATCTCAAAAACACGAGAAAATAGAAACACAAACGTACAGGCACTCAAGAATATAAAGATTAAAACATGATTTATTGGTTGTCTATAGTAACGCCAATGTTGTGATCCCATCAGGGACAGACACAGGTGCAACTAGGATGGGAGATGTAACAGCAGGATTTAGTTAGGCCCATAGTAGAAGATAATGCCCTCAAGTTACACAATATACGCACAATTACTAAACAAATTCCTTCACAGTAAAAGACTGGAGGGCTACAAAGAGGGTTGGATTCATGGGTAGATTTAGCCCTATGGTCACAGAGTTTTCAAGCTCAGACACAAGCTCATACTACCCCTTAAGCACCTTAAAATGGCATAGACACATTTAAGGCGCTTGTAAAACACTGATGTTGCCATATTTAAAGATCATGCTACGGAATTGATGTGAAGTCAGGAAAGTCTTTTTTTAGCGAGTGTTGTCTGAAGAGTATTTCGGGTGACATTTCCAGGTTTGTTTTCACTTTCCATAAAAAGAAAAAGTATTTTAGATGCTAATGGAGCAATATTTCTGCCTACACTCATATTCTGAACTCGCATTCTTGCCGCCAACAGGTTAAATGATCAGATTAGGTGTCATAGGTCAAGATGGCGTTTTTGAGCCTCACCAATGCAGGCAACAAACTGTTGCATATTTCCAGAACCTACAGCCTATTTTTGGTGTATTGACTTTGTTTTTAATATGTGTTTTCAGTCATTTCTGAATAGTTTGATACAGGTTCTGTTGCATTTACGGTCAGTTCTAGAGGAGCATTGATTACAAGCTCCTGACTGACTCATATGTCCGCTGGGACATTTTATTTCGGGTCATGTGGAAATGGGTTCAGAGTTCGGTTCTTCACATTTCACTGCCCTGTGTAAGAAATAAGATGGCAACTGCCTTCAAAATCAGATGATTTTATAAAAACAAGAAAATATGTAGAAGATGGGTTTTTGTTTTTTTTTCCTCCCCCGCCCCCGTATATTTGCTAGAAAGTTCATTTGAGTAAGGAATCGGGTGATTGACCTGATTCGGAGGTTTCATATTCCCTCAACAACCCTTTCGACCTTGGTTTGGCTTCTGACATTTCAAGACTGGCTGTCCCATCCCGGGAAGTTGTTGCATATACAAAATCTTCATAGATTATTTTTTCACTAATTCAGATCATGATTGTCGACATTTTGATTTTAGGCACAATTATTGCGGTAATTTGCGAACGTTAAAGATATCGATGGTTTTTTTTGTTTTTTTATACCATGTGGTCTTACTGCGTTCATGTTCCTACAGATTCTTTTAACCTTTGTGACGTTTCCACAGACTAGGTCCTTAGTAAACGGATTTAACATTTACTGCTTATTTCTACCCCTTTAAAATGAACATTGCACAATGTGTAATGACGCCAAGTAAAGAGCGGGTGGAAGGGAGTGGAAATGAATAGCAATACTCTACATTAATCGTGCAGTATGCACACATTGCGTGCTGATTTTGTATTTCACTATTGTTTTCTCTACATTAACCTACTCTGGCCCATATTCACTAAAGGGTGCTACAATCTATCATGTCATTCAGATGAATGAGAGTGGAGATGATAAATCTTAGCACCGTGTAGTGACCTCAGAGCTAGGGGTGTGTTTTTGTTTGTTACTGTGCTTTGTGCCACTTTCTAATTGTTTTTTGGGGGGGGGGGGGGAATTTAGCATTTAATTGTATTGGAAATCAGACAAGAAATCATCCAAGTGATGATTACCAGACACGGAGCATCATTATTAATGTTACTCGCTGGCTCCAGATTAAAAGGTGAACGTCTGCCAGGGCATGAAAGGTACATGAGAAGCAGACATTTATTCATTAAAGAGGCACAACATCTATAATGATTTGTACTTTAGTTGCCACTATTGGACCCAG
The DNA here is from genome assembly GCF_040206685.1 of Ascaphus truei. NCBI lineage: Eukaryota > Metazoa > Chordata > Amphibia > Anura > Ascaphidae > Ascaphus > Ascaphus truei. The sequence goes on along the minus strand of NC_134485.1, from coordinate 335,814,678 downwards.
GTTAAAATGAATAATTCACTCACAATAGAAAATCAAATGACACAATGTTTCCTTGTTTTGTTTTTCAGCAGTTTAATGTTGTATTGCAGGTTAAAACATTGTTTAAATGTTGAGAGAATAAAAAATGGCCAGTACCCTGCATGCTCCAGTGTAAAATGACGAAGATAAAATACCCCTTGTGTGTGAGTGCACGCAGACAGAACCGATGGGCATTTTATCTTTTGCTGTAAATAACTAAATATGTTTTGATTGAAGATGTGTGAACTGCTTGTTTAAACTGTGGCAGGAGTTTTAAGAACCTACGCTGGCTCTCTTCCATTAGTAGTTTATAGCTTCAGACACTTGTGTGTCTTTCGAAAGAGGTGCTCCGAGTGGAAATAGATTCAGGCAGTTGTAGGTTTTGAAATGTTCCCATTAAGATTGATAGGACGGCACTGGTTGAAGCGGTTATTTTAATATACAGTAGAGCTAAATTCCTGCCTTGTGTCCCTGGTAAAAGATATAGGAAGTTCTGTCGCTCGTACGCACATTTTCTAAAGGAAATGGGACCCGCGTTAAATGTGTGTCAATGTTTCACCGTTTGATGTTTTTCTTTTAAAAAAAAGAGAAAATATTTGGATTCTTGTTTTAATGAATAAAACACGTTCTTTCTATTTTAGAAATATGCCCAATGACAGAATTTTTACTCATTGCTGCACTAGGAAATGCACTTTTCACCCTCTTACCACTGTGGGGTTGTAAGAAAAATTATTCTTCCGTTGATGGGACCTGCACTATACAACTGTGCTGAATAAAGAGATGTCACAACACATAATGGGAAATCTGATTTAGGAGAGGCTAGCTGATTTTAGATTTAGACTAGTAGTGCTACTAGAACTTAGAACTACAAAGATAACTCAACTGAAGGATTTAAATAATACTAATGACCAGAATAGCAAAGCATTACCATCAAGACCTGGCTCAGTCTATGGTCATTAAATATTTCACTTTGGTTTTGTTAATGGAGGATATATTGAAAACTGCAGCTGATGCTTGTAAAGGCAGAACCAATCTCTGCTGCTTCAATACTGTACTCTCCAAAGCATCTCTGTAGCTTAGACTAGTTCAAAAGCAGTATGGTGCTCTAACTATGCCATCAATTGCTTATTATAAGCATGTTTTTGTCAAATTGATAAGCCTCATCTGGTGTGCAACCCTCGAGCATCATCTGTATAGACCAAAGTTCCAAATAACACCAACCATCTACTGTTTATATCGACTAGCTGGTCAGGATTCCACCATATGGAATATGCACCTTGATAAACAGTGGCAAGCTCGAAACGCGTTAGTGGGGGCCACTGGGCTCCGTTATGTAGCTGTTTGCCTTATGATCCATTAAATATATTTTTTATACATGGGATACACTCTCTTGCAATTCTCTCTACACTGGTGTTAGCAGTGCTCCAAGTTTCCTGATATTCATATCTGCAGCTTAGACCAGTGTTTTTCAAATGTATTTTGTTAAGGAACCCAATAATTATAATGTGAAATTTTGAGGAACCCCAACCCTCTCTAATAGTGCGTCTGAGATCAGACGCATTGTAATTTTTTTTTCTGTATTTGGACCACTTTTTTTTATTTTTTATTTTTTTTCAAATGACCTGAAAATTGCAGGGAACCTTTTAGGGATGCCCGGGGAACCCAATGGTTGAAAGACACTGGCTTAAATATTCACACTCCCTGATGCCTTTATGAATTTGTTGTCTAAGCACACAGTATGCAATTCCAGGGCCGGCCTGAGGTCGGTGCCATCAGTTCGAATGCACCGGGCCCTGCACTTTTCCCTGGCCCAACTTCCGCGATCACAGTTTAAACAATGTGGTCGTTAAATTAACCACCACACTGTTCAAACTGCGAGGCGTGTGGCCTCTAAGTGATGGCAGCGCCTCCTGTTACCCCGTGATGTCGCCTGGTAGCAGGAGGAGATGCTCGTTCCTGAGGGAGTGAGGCTCACCGTGTGCACACTGAGCCCTGCCATACTCCCCGCCAGCCCCGAATCCAGAAGGTCCCCGCCAGCCCCGAATCCAGACGGTCCCCGCCAGCCCCGAATCCAGACGGTCCCCGCCAACCCCGAATCCAGACGGTCCCCGCCAGCCCCGAATCCAGACGGTCCCCGCCAGCCCCGGTTCAGGTGCTTCTCCTGTTCTATTTTATTTTAAAAATGAGACCAGTATTTTCATACACAAACAAATCCCCCATCTGAGGTCAAACCGGAAGTATTTTAAAATGTTTGTAAACATTGAATTTTTTCATAGTAAATACAGCCCGTAGGATCTTGCTACTATCTTTACCAAAGCTATAAAGGAAAATAAAACCATGGTTGGCATTCAATAGGCCTGAAGACAATAGACAAGTGGGCTAAATTGTTACTCTGAGGCCGCGCTTATAGTGTTGGCGATGGAGACCGATGTCGCCAATAGCGAAAGTTATAATTTGATTTTGAGCGACGTCGCTGGCGACAAGGCCAGGGATGTCACGAAGGGGGCAGGCAGCACTCGCTGGTTTAGAGACAGTCACATGTGACTACTGTCTCTTAAAAAAAAAAAAATCAAAGACCCGGCTTCAAAAATGTTGGTCGCTCCGTCGTGCTTATGGCGCTTGTGATGGAGTCAATGTATTTGTTTCGGAGCGACTTCGCAAGGCACTATAAGCGCAGCCTTAGGGAGGAAAACAATTACATTGATACCGGTTTACATTTTTTGTCCCTGTTACCTTGGACTGACCCTAAAGCCCAGAATTTTGATCACACCGCTAGCTGTGTGACTCCTAGATTTTACTGTATTGCATGGTTTAGAAGTATGGTACAGAGTGACACCGATTGGGCAGTGAATTCGGCAATATTTAGTGGTCACCCTGCTCTAATGTTTTGTGCCTCTGTACTGACAGAAATGTTTAGATAATTGGAAATGCATGGTCATACCCAATTGTACTTTAAATAGCAGCATGTGTAGCATATCCTAAAGTGGAATACTATAATTAAAACTGCAGTTCATTTTCTGATTGTGCTTTAGTACACTGCACACAAACTCGTCGCCATTGAACATGTCTCAGCCTAAGGAACAAGACCACCAGAAGATACAACTATTTGAGTTTGTTTGTGGATGCTTGTTTCCTGGTCTTAAGTCACATGTCGTTCAGTCCCCTCTATTTGCCAATAATGGAAGAATGCTAAAGAAAAAAATTCACTGTGTGCCAACATTATGCTGAATACTGCACCATATAAAGAAGCCTCTTGTTTAAATTACATTTTCTCTCTGAGAAGTTGTTATATTTGAAGGGGGTAAGTGGCTGTGCAAATCAATGGTCAGTTTGTGTCTATTTATGATCCATTACTTTTTCATCTGCAAACATGCAGTGTCTCTACTCCACTCCAGTTCTCGAGCTGCCAACAGGTCAGGTTGTCAGGATATCCCTGCTTCAGCACACTGGCTCAGTCTGACTGGAGTTGGCTACCCCTGCTTTATTACCTTGAGAGTACATTGGAGCTCCAATCAAAATGTCTTTTCAACATGATATTTTCAAAACGCTCTTACCCAACTCTGTTTTTGTTCTCGTATTTCAAGCAAGAAAGTTGTTGGTAGGAAGGTCCCTTTTTTAAAGGTACAATATCACATTAGCATTACAACTAAATGAAACAGGTTTGTGGGGGTGCTTAAAGACAATTATATGACTAATTATTATGGGGCAATAAAATGGGTTTTTGTAATATCAAACACTGTAGAAGTGATAACAAATATTCAAGTCCTGGAACATTTGGGAAACGGCACAATCATAACATGATCGCATTTTTAAAAAAATGATCAAAAATCGTATTACATGGGTTCAATAAAGACTTTAAACTTTAGAATAGCAAATTTTAATAAACTGGGGCCTAATCTACAAGGAATAAATTGGGATGGTGTTTTTGCAGGAAAAAAATGTGGAAGGTACATGGTCAGTCTTTAAAACATTGTTAGAAAAGCACACTTATCAGTGTATACCCTTGGGTAATAAGTATAAAAGAAACCAGTCTAAACCAAGGTGGTTAAATAAAATAGGTAGGGGAGGAAATGGAAATGTGGCTGACTGGGTAGGGGAGGAAATGGAAATGTGGCTGACTGGGTAGGGGAGGAAAGGGAAAGGAAGAGGCATGCATTTCTAGTAGTCAGAAGGGGTGTTGTGTTGGCATCATACCAGAATTCTAAGGAATGTAACGAGTTGCAAAAGGATAATGAAAAAGATTGCAACAGAAAGTAAAATCAATCCTAAAACCGTTCTTTTAAGTACTACCTTAATAACAAAGATTAAAATAAATATATAGGACCCTTTCAGTGAGATGGGCGGGCAAATTATCAGAGATAAGGAAAAAGCAGAGGTATTGAACAAATTCTTTGCCTCTGTATTTACCAGGGAAGAATCAATTGAAACAATGCCACCAATGGAAGCCACAACCTCTATGTTAACAACGAATTGGTTAACTGAGGAAGAAGTGCATAGGTGGCTTGATAAAAATGAAAATAAAGCACCTGGCTCCGATGGCATATATTTTTTAATTACTTTGATAAATCCAAGAGTTCTTAAGAGCTAAATTCAGTAATGGCCAAACCATACAATTTAATATTCAAGGACTCCATTTCCACAGGCTCGGTACCACAAGATTGGCGTAAAGCAGACGTGGTGCCTATATTTTAAAAGGGAGCTAGATCACAACCGGGGAATTACAGACCTGTAAGCTTAACATCAATATTGGGGAAGCTACTTGAAGGTTTAGTATGGGATAATATTCAGGAATAACCAAATGGTTAACAAAATTATTAGTAATAGTCAGCATGGATTTATGAAGGATAGGTTGTGCCAAATTAACTTAATGTCTTTGAGGAGGTAAGTGGGAATTTAGACCAGGGTAAAATGGCAGGTGAGCTTTAATACAGATAAATTTAAGGTTATGCATTTTGGAAACAAGAATAAACAGGAAACTTACGAATGAAATGGAGATATATTGGGGGAATCCTTGATGGAGAAGGATTTAGGAGTGCTTGTAGACAGCAGGCTTGGCAATAGTGGCCAAAGTCATGCAGTAGCTGCAAAGGCAAACAAGATCTTATCTTGCATTAAACGGGCAATGGATGGAAGGAAAGTAAACATAATTCTGCCCCTTTATAAAGCATTAGGCCGCGCTTATAGTGCTGGCGACGGCGAAGCAACCGATGCTGTCGCGACTCGCGAAAGTTATCATTTAACTTTCAGCGATGGGGTCATTGATTGGTTCAGAGACAGTCACATGTGATAGTCTGAAAAATCAAATTTACCCGACTTCCAAATTTTTGGTCGCGCTTACTATAAGCACTCGCAACAGAGTCAATTGTTTTGTTGCGCCGTTGCAGGCACTATAATAAGTAAGACCACACCTTGTATATGGAGTACAGTTTTGGACAATTCCAAAGTGTGGCGAAACAGCCTCAGACGAAACCTGCTTGTGCAGCCAACACAACACAGGCAAACAATTTCTTCAAAGTGCAGGTCTCCTCTAAGACAGAGTTACAAAGTAGAGCTCTACTCACAAGTTAGGATTACAATTCTCATTTACCTCTATTAGGAGGGAGAAAGACCTAATTGGCACTATATCCAGCAGAATCCTTTCATTGTCTGGCTGGGTGTCTGCCTTGTGGCTCGCAAGCTTGCAACGCTTTGGTCAAAGGGTTAAACTAAATGACCCTTTTTCAAGAGAATTTATAAGTATTTTACTGTGTATTTCTGTCATGTTGGATGTAGCATTGGGCTTCTCTGTCGTCTGTTCCATACAAACTTGGTAATGCAGGCAAACTTGGTAATGCAGGATTGGAGGTCCACTAGATCTTTAAGTGGTATCTTAATGGTGAGAGTGCGGAAAAAATACAATATGCGTGGAAGATTAATTTTAATAGATATTATTTTGCCAATCCATGAGATATTATATTTGCTCCAGGATTCCAAATCTTTCTTCAGGTTTTTAATTAGTTTTGGGTAATTCAATTTGTATCAGGTCCATATGATTTTGGAATATTAATTCCGAGATAAGGAATGTAATGAGTTTCCCATGACAAATCGAAGTTAAGTTTGAGAAGCTTGATGGTGTCGTTGGGCACCTTCACCACAAATGCCAGGGATTTGGTGTGATTGATTTTAAAGCCCGACCTACTTCCAAAGTCGTCAAGATATTGGTAGAGGTTCGGGAGGGATATTAAGGGGCGTGTGGGGGTCAACACCACATCGTCCGCAAATAAGGAAATGTCATAATCAACTTTACCTATAGTTACCCCTGAGATGAAAAGACCCAATTTTAAATGAGTTTTTACCTAATAAACCCCAAATACATTTTTCTAAGGCTCCAAAATTAAAAGATAAAATTGCACCTAGCACACTAAAAACAAGTAAAGCTACGATTGAAAATACTGATAAAACATGTGGTTAGAGAGTAATCCTAAATGTTTTTTCACATGCCTTCATTGTAAGGCCTGAGAATACGGCATGAACAAAAATAAGGATTTTAAATCCAATGTCACGGGTGAAATATATCCAATACCCACCCTAATAAGCCGCAATACCACCTTTTGTGGTTCATCTTTTGGAATGCCCTTGTGGCCTACAGTATGAAGGCCACACAATTAGACAACTGAAAATCAGAGTGCTTGAGCATGTCCGAAACATAAAAATAGGGTTGGAGTCTGTGTTTCAATGCATGTTAAACATCACCATCAGTCTAATCCTAAAGGCTAATTGTTTAAAGGCATAGAGTTCATTCCCAAGATTTGGAGAGGTGGGAATAGAGAAAAGGGTTTATCCCAGAAGGAAACCTTATGGATTTACAAGTTGAAAACCTTGAAATCAATAGGGGTTAAACTTTTTGATTTAGGTCCCTTTTTGAGTTAATACAAAAATGTCAATATAATTGGGCCATACAAATTTGTTGTAGTCTTTTTTTTTTTTTAATCTAATGTTTAATTTAGATACTGTTGGGTCCTTATAATTGATTTTTTTTGCCTAAATTGTATTGTTAAATTGTGGTAATTTCGCTTTCAATACAGTATTATCCTGTAACTAAAATATTGTCTCCTTGTTGTAAGTAAAAGCAAATACTAGCACTCCTGTAAAGACATAATAGGGTCTGGTGCTAAGGTCATAAAATAACACACAACATACTTTACCATCAATGCAGATGGTAAGAGAGACGACAGCACTCAGATGTAGAGCAAAGAAACTTGTATTCCAAAGGTAAGACACAAAAATCCAACGTTTCGATCCGTCAGAGGGATCTTTCTCAAGAGGGATCCTTACCCTATCACACCCCCATACCTCCCTCCCCAATTTGCATAAGGAATTAACTGACTTTGGTAAGATATCAGGTTATAAAATAAATAGCGACAAATCAGAAACCCTGAATCTCAATCTATCGGAGCCAGAAATACGATTAAAATTAAATTTTAATTATCGGTGGTGCCCTTCATACATAAAATATCTGGGAGTAAATGTATCTAAGGACTACCACTCTTTATACCGATACAACTAGCCACCCTTTTTTGATAAATTCAGAAAGGACCTGGATAAATGGGAAGAATATCCTGGATCGGGAGAATGATCTCAGTTAAAATGAACATACTCCCCAGATTATGTTTTTTTCAGACACTCCCGATCCGGATCCCTGGGTCAGAATTGAAAGATGTTCAAAACAGCATATTCAAATTTATTTGGCATGGAAAAAGACCCAGGGTGGCAAGATCGGTATTAATGGCGCCAAAAGCGAAAGGGGGTATGGGAGTACCAGATATCACAAGATACTATCTAGCAGCCCAACTAAAACAAGTTGTCAAGTGGAATTCGGACCCAGACCAACTTTGCTGGCTAAAGGTTGAATCTCAATACGCCAAAACGCCTTCTCTGCAAGCATACCTGTGGGCCACGGACAGAGGCGACAGGGTGGCCGGCAGGTCCGAATTGGGGACAATGGGACACACATGGGACATCTGGCAAAAGACTAAAAACAAATTCCAGCTCTCGACACCGGGCTCACAACTCACACCACTGCATAACAATTCAGAGTCCCCCCCCCCCCCCCCCCCCCGGTTGCGAGACAAAACAATTTGAGCAATATAAAAATAAAGGGATCAGAGCGGTGGGCGACCTGTTGAGCGACAGGAAGTTCCTGAGCTATCAAGAAGTACACACTAAATTCGATGCCCCAGATCTGGGCACATTCAAGTTCCTCCAAATTCGGCACTTTCTACAAAAACTGTCCCCCACTTTAGAATTCCAAAGTTTGAAAAACTATGTCAGGAGGACACACACCAAAAATGTCTTATATCTCAAATTTACACTGAATTGGAGAAACCAGCGAATCCCACTACACATGATTATATGCTTAAATGGGCAGCGGAATTAAATATAGACATAGACAGTGAGGACTGGGAAGAAATATGGGACCCGGCATCAGGAACTTCCGTATGTACCACAACCAAGGAAAACATATATAAGATAATGTTCCACTGGTAGCTCACACCAGTGAGATTGAAACAAATCTACCCTCTGGCTTCTGATCTATGCTGGAGAGGCTGTGGACAAAAAGGGGACATGGCCCATATTTGGTGGCTATGCCCAGGAATTCAGAAATAATGGCTCACAATTCAAAACCTAATAAAAGAGGTCACAGACCTCACAATCCCTATAGATCCACTGACCTACATACTGGGCAGACCAAGAGAGGAAATTGATCGCCCAGTATGGAAATTAATCTCCTTCATTTTAACAGCAGCAAGATGTTCAGTGGCAGCCTCATGAAACAAAAAAAAATCTCCCCCCACAAAACAATCTGTGAAAAAGATATTGAACGAGGTGATGTTAATGGAAAAACAGACAGCATTTCTCAACCACTCGACGGAGAGGTTCTATCAAATATGGGAGCCCTGGCTGACCCACTAAACGTGTCAACTATATTCTCTCCCCAATAAAGTTAACCAAGATTGACCACTGGACGGATGCGGCGAGGCGCTGCAGGGAGAGGGAAGGAGATCTCCCTCCTCTCCTGCCCACCCCCCCTCCCACTGTTTACTCTTCTTTTTTTCTTTTTCTCCTCCTCTCTCAGATCTAACTCTAGGGACCATTGTGTGACCCTGGAGGTCCTCCACAATCCCGTGCGGTTATTCAGTGCCCCCTTCCCCCTCCCCACCTCCTTCCCCCCTATCTGTCAAAAAAGAAAAAACAATTATCATTGTGTTAGGCCATTATCACTTTGAAATGTTTGTTATGTGATGTATCATTGCCTAATCAAAATGTTTGGGGGGAAAAAAGAAGTTAAAATTGGGTTAAAAAAATAATCTAGGCAGTGTGACTTTCATTTCAAGAGACTCACAGGAAGAAGGAGAAATTCTATAAGATTGAAACCATCACAGAGGAAATAACCAAATTAGAACAAGCACACACACACATTTCCCCTGAACTAATTGTTGTAGGAACCATGTTAACCCTATGTAGGGTAGGAAGGAAGGAATCCGGCGCTACAGCATGTAACAAACTCCAGGGCACTTCCGGGTTAGAACAGAAACTTTATTGGACCTCACGAACAAGTCCTCCCCCCTCATATCAGTGGCAGTTTGCCTTATTTGTCCGGATCAAGACATTTATACATAAGGGGCACTGAGAGACTTGTGTTTTATGTGGGTGACGAGGCACCTGAACGATTACACAGCATCAAGTTCATTCTCACAGTTTCATTGTGTGTTACATATGTAGCAATTAATTGCACTCGGATTCTTACACCTGGATAAATTGTTTTATGCTGTGCAGCACTGGCTTGGGATCTCCAATCCCTATAGTATAGTGTTCAGATTGCTCCCTATTACAAGCTGACCTTTCTTGTATTTTGTTAATATGACGAATGCTTTGTTCAGGGGCCTGGGTTTAATTTGGAGCGTATTTGCTTACCATGGTTATGTAATCTGTACCTAATTTGCAGACTACAATAACCATTCTCCCTTCCTTGTCTGTTTTTACCCGTTCTAGTGTAAAGTGTGTGCTTATCTTAAATAGGATTGCTACCCCCAGCTTTTTTTTTTGCCTTGTTCCGGCGAGTGATATATTTGGGGAAAGCTTGATCTTTTAAGCGACCTGTGTCGCCCCTATGCAAGTATGTCTCTTGTATCATATATATGTTGTTGTTTCTGGCCTTAAAGTTTCTAAACATCAGTCTCATTTTTATAGGCAAGTTCAATCTCTTCTCATTCATGGATACCCCTTTGCAAGTCCTTCACATATATGGGTTTGATTCCGAACTTGGCTCGCGTATATTTTGTCTTAACAGTTCTAAAAGATTGTCGCCAGTTGTACAGATGCACGCTGTCTCTCAGTCCTTTTATTTTTGTCTGGTTGAGATGGAAATGGGGGTGTGGGTATAAACTATCCAGGGTTGTAACTTGTCCCACCCCCCACCCATGTATAGTTTGAGCCCCTGACCCTGCAGAGGGAAGGAATGTGATTCACAGGGTCGGAAAGTTGGTTTGGGGCACATAGCGGGTTCAGAGATCCATGCCCGTTTCACATAATTATTTTTTTACCTCTGCCTTCCAGGGGTTTCCTAATTCTCTGCGATATGTTGGCATTTCCGCTCACTGCGTTTTGGGTTCCACTCCATGGCTGGAAAGTCCTGCCTTCCTCCGTGTGCTGATGTGTGGTCGGAGCTCAGCATTTACGTGACCATCTTTAGCCATGCATGGCCCCCCCCCCACTTTTTACTTCTGCTCCATTTTAACATATTTTAGTGATTGATCAATTCTGTGACATATTACAAACCACTGTATTTTTAAATGGAAGGTAAATAAAAAAGGTATGGGTCCCTTGTCCTTTTCTCATGTCAAAACTGCCAGGCCCATGCAAACTTTATGTCCCTTTTTGTGGACCAAACTAATTTCATGGTAGTAATATGCTTTTTCTTAACAAGAATGTAGCTTGTATTTTAAATCAAGTTTAAAGCAGCCGTCCCTAATCTCTTCTGTTATTTATTAACAGAAGAAGGGGAACTATAAGCTGGGGCAGAAGGTAGTATAAGCAGGCAGATAAGAGAGGCAGCGACACTAGGCAGGCTGGCAACCAGATCAGTATACAAGTTGGAAGCCCGCCAGTTCAAAGCCTTGGCTTTTAGGATCAGGGAGCTAGTGGCAGCATGTAAAACAAGTAGGTGCTTAAGGCTGTTTTGTAAAAATGTGCTCATAAGTCGGGAAATTTCATGTTAAATACAAATACAGCAAATAAAAATATAACTTGTGAGCACATTCACTTGTCTCAGACAGCCCTGCCTTTCACCATAGTCTCTTGGCATACAGTGCTTCCACTGCAGCAATGGATTCTGGGAAATTAAATGCAAATGAGCAGAGTTTCATGTTTTACGGCATGTCCGTTTTAACATGGACCCCTATAAAACATAGGCCTGCTGTTTTCGTCACTTTTTTTTTTACCCACCATAACTTATATAATATAAAATACACACATCTACGACAGACCAGACAGGTGAAGGGGCATGAGTAAATCTACGTTGGTAGAAGGGGAACGGTTAAATTGATCAAAGATATACCAAGTCAAGGCCAGAAGAGGGGAAGGAAAACTCTTACTAGTCCACAGGTACCTAACCCCGCTTTCTAAACAGTGGGAAAGATGAACTCTGTTAGCATCCGAATGCACTCATTCAGATTATGGTCAGAGAAAGGGATGCCATCTGAGATCAAGATAATAGACAGGATCACTACAAATCAAGCAGACTAATGAATAGTATAAGTACACAATTTGCAAAGAGGGAAAAGACAAGGATTCATACACATACCAAGTTATAATGCAGCAGGCTTTTTGGGGATATTTTCAACTTCATTAACAATTTTGTTTTTTTTCTAGTGAGCAATGCAGTTAGTCTGAATGAGTGGCCTGTCAGCCACACCTTCCGCATAAACGGTACGGTCTGCAACAATGGATACAACTTGGAAGGATGAATGTGTAGGCTGGGTCAGAAAGATGTGTGCTGGGTCGCTACCATTGCCAACACCAATTGCAGCGCAGGAGGAATTCAGGAAGGTGGCTGTGATGCTACTGCACCTGGGCAGCAACAACAACTTGGATAAGGGGATATCAAAGAAGCTCATGTTACAGATATAGGCAGACTGCACCAGGGTAAGGGCACTGTGGAGGCATGTAATGAGTTTGAAAATATACTGCGGTGGTCATGGAGAGATGCCCATAGCAGGATGGGTATGAAGAGGGCTAGAAAGAGGGTAAATAGAGCCATTACGAAGTTAATCCTTTTCCTGTGGGGGTAGGGTAATAAAACAAAGATGCCCAGGGCTGGGGGCTGTGCCGATGAGATGCATCTAATGCAAGACGCACTAGAGGCTTTGACGTAATTCAGCACAAGGGTCGGTCGCAGCGTGGGGTGAGATTTTGGTACCAGTTAAGGAGGGCTTAGTGGTCCCTCGGGGGAGGCAGAACTGCTGGGAGAGCCAGGACAGACTATCAGGCTGGAGGCGATGGGTGTACGGTCAGGTCGATGTAGCCACAAGAGAACATTGGCGGGTGGAGGTAACAGTTGTATGGTCAGACCACCTCTAGTCGGATCAAGAGAATAGCAGACACTAGCCACCAGCCACATGGTTGGACCTAAGCACTTGCAGGGGACTGAACAGTCAATGCATCCGAGGGGCAGAGGGGGGGGGGGGAGGGTTTAAGTAGATGGTTAGCTGGCCAAACGTTGACCCCATGTGTTTCAGGTTTCCCCTCCCCTAGCTGGTTAGCAGTTTGTTAAGAAATCTGCAATTTATTTAACTCCCACACAGTGTCAGTTGCTCATTTAAACGCAGCAGGATGCCTGGTATTGGCAGCCAAGGCCCATCCGTGCATTTGCATCACAACCCTTTCTAGTTCCGTGTGAGACGGACGTGATTTATTTCCTGCCCCTTTTTGCATCAAGGTGAATTGGGGGGAAAAAAAAGTGGTATTAATTGCAGACCCCCACAGGCAACAGCTGATTTAAATCGTATTGCCATAATATTCCTTCGTCAATGGCATCGAAGGGTTAGTGTGGATCCTGTAAATTACCCAGTGTGTATTTTTTTTAACCTCTCCATGTAGAGTCATGTAAGGTGAGCAACGCGCATGCCAAAGTATCTCATTTAAACACATCACACAAGGAGAGAAAGGGCAAAACTTTATTTTACACATTCATGTTTATAGCCAGCAAGATAGGTAATATTTTGCCTACAAATTTAATCTGGGCATAGGCTTCCTTAATCGCTTAGGTCCATATATACTAAATTGGTGAATGTGCTGCAAATTGAATTACTGTTCAGCGCCACGTAATAAATATAGCCGTGACATCTCTTTATTCCTTCCCTATGCACCAATAGTGGGATGCCTCTTACAGGGGTCAGCACATGCTGGGTTTAGGCATAGGATTGAGACTCCATGATCTGAAAGAGCATGTGTTTACAAGCCTACAATTTTCAAAATCTCAGGATATGAAAACCTCACTGATTAGAAAAGGAGTCTCCCTCACTCCCAGCCTCAGATTGTAATTACGTGTTCAAGTTTATATTTTAATGAGGAAATGCTAGTCTAGTGTCACGTGACTCGCGTCCTACAAAAAAAGTAACCCCCCGCCCCAAAAAAATAATCTGCATATTTTGACAGTTTTTGGGCAATCTCTCCTTTAAAAAAAAAAGTCTATTCAGTATTCAAAACCAAAATGGGGAAATGATTTAAACTTGAGCCCAAATCTCAAAAGCAGTGTTACTAACTACATAGGCAAAAAAACAAAAACAAAAAAAACCCACCTCTATACCACCAAACATTTAGGTCAAAAATCATAGAAAAATCTAAAAACTTTTAATAGTCACCACTTTGGTGTAATTCTTAGAAATCCAATTTAAAAAAAAAAAAAAACTTTCTAATAACTTCTAAAAAATAAAATTACATCCATTTTTAATAAGCGCCAAAAAAAAATAAGGGGGGGGGGGGAGAAAGCTGAAGCTGTTTTGCTGCAAAGGGGGCATGTGGCATCAAGAGAAATGTGTTACAGAAATCTGGCAGCAGTGGGGTTAAACACAAAGCAGGTGCCCTGAAATGTAAGAGAATAAAAACAAGAACGTACATTGTAAAGTTCTAAAGAGATGCAGATTTTAACAGCTACAAGTGCAATGTCACAGACAGAGGCCAGGCCTGCCATTTATAATAGCCTGCTGTGTCAATGTACAGGAGCCTTCCCTTAAATATCGCACGCACAAAGTGTGAGCAGTACCAGAGATACAAGTAGTAGTATGAGGCAGCAACAAGACACGTTTTGCAAGGGAGGGGTTATAAAGAGAAGGATCACAGGCTGAAGAGGAACAAGCCGGGAGAGGCAAGAGCTGCCCTTCCATTAAAAATCACCAAACTAGCCTTTGAAGTTTTAGGGAGTAAATACTTTATTATTTTTGGTCAGCTATTTGAATAAATAATTCACAATCCCTATCTTCCTGCAGGCAGTCATATGCCAGCTAATTGTCAATTCTAGGGAAATCTCACCTGCTGCCAAAAATGGGCTGTCGTTAGGAAAAGGTGACTGCAACAAAAGCACATACAGTCAAAGTTTGGCAACGGACGTACAGTATTGTTGCTTCCGTCTTGCCCTCTTAATTTACATATCAGTCTTCTTCAGAAGGTGTTCACATGCATGATTGTAATTCTGAGCTTCCAAAATATTACAGCTGATTTAACTGCTAAAGGACAATAGTATTATATAAAAATGACCAGACAGGATACCGCACTTCCCACTTCTGCACAGGACTAAGGGTGTGTGTGTGTGTGTGCACACTTTCAATAAACAAATGGGTTGCTGGTTTATTTAGCACTGGAAAATAATAATGAATATGATACCTGGGAGACGCTTACCTAAATAGATCATGACAAAAGAACCGTCAAATGGCAGCATTACCACACTATCCCATTTCTCATTTGTGTGCGTCTGCCTAGAGTACAATGGATCGCTCTCCACAGAGAATATTAAAAAGCAATAGACTTACCTAGAGTCTTGCAAAGCATAGAAAAGGACATGACTTTAGGTCACAATTGCAATTTCTATACAGGGTACTTTATATTCCTGTTAACCACCAGTGAGACAGGAACCGTCTGATTTATGACTTACTATTTTGTTAGACATAAAAATAAAAAGTGTGGGGTTATTAAACTCCTGAAGTGACCCAATGCTGAAGAATTCAGACAGAGAAGGAATTATTTGTGCCAAGTCAATTCTGGAAAATTAAAACTTCTAGCTGTTAAAATATCTGGCTCAGGCATGGCAGCACTGGGAGTAGTAACGCCACGTTTAGTTATACTGTGAGGTCTTCCATTCGCTGAACCAAATCAGCACAGTTGATTTGAGCAAAGGTTAAACACGACCAGGACACGCTCACTCCCATGGTCACAGGACCGGGACACTCAATTCCAATATAATACAGCAGACTACTGATCTGTTCCACAATAACAAAGATCTAACGGGGGAAAAGGGACAGGTAAGATATGCAATGTGGCCCCCTTGATGTCAGGACTCCCAGTTTCCACACCCAAGATATACAACCTGCACGTTATGTTTTAGGAACGCATGCATTAACATGTTAAAAGGCCTGTACCACCTAGCAGTGTACCAAAACCTCATCTATGCAGATTGTCCAAACACGTACAGCACTGCACACATAGTGCTTACATTAAAAATATAGAATTGTTGTACGAGTTAAGATGAGCTTATTTAGCACTGGCGTGGTTAGCACAGAAAACACATTGGGTAATAAATAAGGAAGGTGCAGGGCGAAGCGCTCACCATTGATCATGATAAAGGGAAAGTAGCCCAAAGATTATTAACATTGACTCGTGTTCCCTTCCACTTTTGTCTGGGTTTCCATTCTGTAGATGGCCAACCAGGTATATGTGTCCTTAGCCAAACCAAGTAGCGCTCTCACCCTTTGCCATGAACATAAAAAAAATCATCATCTCAAAAAAAGACAGGTATGCATTCTTATATCTATATATGTACACGTGCACAGACCTGCCATTCAATCAGCTCTTTAGTAACGTGGCAAAAAGGGAGTGCCCATTCTCTGTTCATGCATCAGTAACAGTGGGCTCCTATGTCACTGTTCCAGATAAAATGGGACAGGCAGATGTCACTTCCCCTGCGTATCCTAGATTTAAAAACAATAAGACCTTGATTATACCAGTGGCGGCTGGGGCACGCACTCCCTAAGGGCGATGCACCGCCCCAAACCTGCACTGCAGGCAGGTAGCATCGGGAGGCGTGCCCATGACATCACGGGAGTAGTTCACCCCCACTGGCTGAACCGCTCACGTGACGCAGCCGTCACGCCAGAGAATCAAATTTCTGGATTTGCTCGCAATTCGCGCGCTTGCCCGCCTCGCGCTCTTAGTGCGTGCTCATAGGAAAACGGTCGTTTGTTTTGGCGGTGCAGAGCATTGTCCGCTCCGCCGCTTTCAGTATAATCACGGCCTAAAGCACTCAGGAGCAGAGCTTCAATTAAGATCACCGAGTGCCTAGTTCTGCGACAGTCATGACAACCCCTTTTACTTGATGCAAATTAAAAAAAAAAAATAAATGTTGGTCTGCTTGCATCCCCGAATGATGCCCCTTTCTTATGAGTTTTTAGCCAGGACCGAGCTTCTTCCTCCGCCACACGTCCCCTCTCCCTGCTCAAAGGAACAATATGGAATCCATAGGATAAGAAGAAGCGGCTAAGAGATGTGACTGGTACTAGGGAGGGGGAAAAAAAATAAATAAAAATAGATGACATGATTGAGCGGTCACGGGATTGGTTCAGTAGCGCTATAGAAAAGCACTGGGGTTTGCACGAGGGTCTTTCTGGTTCCTGTAGCGAAAGGCGAGACACACTCCAAGAATCTGCAAGAGAGAAGAAATAAAAAGTATGAATAAAAGTGATTTGTCTGGACAGACTACCGATGTGATGCAACATTGCTTAGCCCCAAGCAGCAAGATTGTGTGTGCGCGCCATACAAGGAAGACCGTGCTCCCTCATTTCCTTGCTACTAATATGAAGACAAGAAAATGGAGAAATGCAATTACAATATTTCCCTTTCTTCAAGTCTCTTCATGGCAACATAACAGTGGGGAATAGGTTCCTCCTCCAGCTGGGGGTAGGAAAAAGCGGGAACAATAAAAACAGAGCGTGGGAGAGTGGGAGGATATGAAGGGACTTAAAGAAAAGGAAATGTTGAAAGTAACATTTTGCAATTTCTTCTGGGCCCCCACGACAAAGTTAAATAACAGGATGTACCAATACCCAATGGGCCAATTGAGTGCTGTCAGGAGCACTCTGCTCGAAAGTCATCTTTGTTCTGAATGAACAGAACAGGAACAAATAAATAAGCCGCTGGTGGGACCAAGGGATGGAAAAAAGTCCATAGGTCATCCAGCAACCTTCCCATCTTATGCAAAATGTTGGCACCTTGCAGATCTCTGCCAAAGTTATCAGGGCTACCTCCGGGCTAAACCTAGACACGTACCACATCTGCAGAAACCACGATGTTCAAAGCTCATTTACCTGGGACTAGTTATGTTCTGCGAAGAAAGTGCCCGAGTATTTAGTTTTCTAGATATGCAAGAGACGGAGATTCCGGCTCCATTTCTTTTCACCAACCATAGTACTGTAGATCTATAAATTAGCATTATAGCATAAATGAATAGGGAGCTGGGAATTCTTGATTGGCACGTTCCCATACCCCTAGTAACCATGTTTAAACTATGGTGTGACTCGGCAGAACCTACATACCCATTGGAGGGCGATACAGATTAAAAACTTGCACAACGGACTGTGCCCTATCGCACAATAGTGGATTGAGGATCTCACACTCTACTGATGTAGAAGTATCTTAGGGGAGGTCTATACATATATCTTTTCCCCCGTCACCCACAGCACCAGCATGAAGGTTTTTTTGTAATTCATTTCTCTAGTCATGGCCATTATGTAGTATGGTTATAGGATCCTGTTATTTAGTATTCGGTTTTGGTTACGTCGTATTTCTTTTTGGTTATGTTGCCATTATGTAGGATCTGTCTAGTATTCCCCCCCCCCTTTTTTTTTTACGTTCACAGCTAGTATTCCTTTTTGGGGGTTTATGTTGCTAGCTTTACTGCAGAAAGCAAGTTGTTAGGAAAGAGTGAATAAACAAAGCATTGGCCCCAGAGCAATCCTAGAGACAGCTGTGGCTCTTTTTGGAGGAAAGCCGATAGCCCTTCAGCAAGTGGATAGATCTTCAAGTACTTCTCTTACATGTGTGGACCATTCTTTTGGGAGAATATCTTTCATTGTTTGACGAAAATGGAAAAATATCTCACTTTTCTTTGCGACCCCAGAAGTGCCTTATCCAAGTTGTCAAGCTCTTCTTTGGTATCTTGGATATTCAATGTCACATATTTTCGTAAAATAGTCGAGTTTCACGTTTAAAATAAATAAATAAATAAAAAAAGAGACCAGTTCCTCTTGTACTTCTACCTCTTCAGAGAGATAATATTCTTTATCTAAGGCGGGCATAACCCATGACCCTTGAGGGTGAAGGGTGTTCAGAGAGGTCTGAATTTTCTGAGGAGGTATCCTTGCATCCTCTTCTATGGCCACTTTCTCCATAAAAGCACTCCTCATCCAGGCGAAGAATTCAGACATTTAAGAAGGGCATCTTCCATCGCCGCTTTCCTAATGCAAACATTGCAGCGCTTCTTATAAATAGCCAGAGGATAACTTTTGCTTACAGTTTGTGCACGACAGGTGCTTGGACTGTTGTTGCCTTTTGAGGCTTGATAGTAGAATAAGATCCTGCATGCGGCTCCATAGGCCAGGTGTAGGAGTTTTAGGGAAACACATCTTGTGCTGCAGCTCCTAGCGCAAGCCAGGTTGGAAAGTCCCACATCCTTGCCGACCAATGATTGTGGTGGAACGCACCAGCCACAACCTGACTCATGTAGCACCAAAACACTGCAGCAGGAGGCATGAATGTGGCATCTGGGGGGGCTCGCCAAGTCTCCATCATCCTCAGATGTTTATAACAATAAAAAAATTAAATCACGAAGGAGAAGGTCTGGGTGGAACCATAATGAACGGCTCACAAATGGGTGCCCATGAAGTCTTAAAGCGGTGCTTGAGGGGAGGGGGGGGGGGGGGAAGGTACCTACCTGCCAGCTGAGCTTTATAAAATGGAGCCAATAACTTTGTGCTATTCCAGCTGGAGAAGCCCATTTCCTCCTCTTTCTACTTCAAAATTAATCATTGTAGGTGCACCAAAAACACAGGTTACTTACTTTTGCAACTTCATAACCTGAAAAGTATTTTTCCCCGCTTTCACAGAACGCCACTCTACAGACAAGGTGCTGCTAAACTATCACGAGTCTATATCACTCCTGTGGGAAGGGAGCTATGAGAATCACCAATTGCCAAACAGGTAGCGATTCTGTTCTGAAGCAACAAATTCAAGTTACTGATCCTGAAGGGAGTGTGTCTGCCAACTGTACAGCATAGCAGCTATATAGATTAAAAAAAAAAAAAAAAAAAAACAGACATGTATAAAAAGTATTGTAGTGTGTAGTACTGTACAAAACTATGGGAGATAATAATTTAAAAAAAATATGGCACAGATTTGCAAGAAACCTATATTTGCGTTTAATTTGGTTGCACTGTAAATTATTTTGATTCGACTTCCTGTATATTGGATAACGGTGGTGATGCCATTTTAACACAGAGTACTGACGAAAATGTTGGAAATTGTCAGTGGCAGCAACGTTTCAACCACAATAATTCTTAATATAAACCTATACAAAATAATCTGTGCTTTTATTGTCCAAAAAGAACCTGTAGACTATAACCCGTTGGTTCCCACCCATAAAGTTACCAGAACAGCTATGTACATTATTTGCAAATAAGTTCCATCAGTTAGATCGAAGCACTGGCAACCGTGACAAACACATACGTACTGTACAATTGTACAGATAAAAATATACCTTCCAAAGTTTAGCAAAGGCATAAACATATTACACACACACGGGATTATTGCATTGAATGTCACACTATCATTGCTATTAAATCCTATGTAATATCTGAGATATTCTGCATTATGAGCAATTGCAATAACCCTTGCTATATACAGTATGTATGGTTCTTTAATAATGCATATATCATGTAAAACTACGATTAACTGGGCTCTTATCTCAGCGTTACAAAAATGTGTAGGTTCCTCCCATAGATTCTGCTCCCAGCAGAAGTCATATTAAAAATGTCCATGGGGAAAAACACTATATCCCAGAAAAATTGTGTGATTTTGTAGATCCAAACCCCACTAAAGTTTAAAAATGAGGGGACCCTCACATTCCAACTCCAAGCGAGGATAACTCTCCAAACTAACCAGGACCCCAGAAAACCAAAACGTTAGTGCCCCCACCACAGTTGTTGGCACAGAGATGTTTAAGCCATCTAAGAAACAGACACCAGGGAATTCACAGACAAACACTGACCCAATATCAAAATGGCTGAAGTTCCCCTTTAAGTTTCAAAAAAGGAGGCATCCCTTGTAACCTTTCCGTTATGCCGCACCAAAAGATGACTTAGATCAGCAATTGGTACTTCAGGCAACGTTTAAAGGGTTAAAGAACAGACCTCTACAACAATGTGACACCCAGAAGTTTGCGTACAGTTATAAACCGCTAATAAAGATGTCCAACGAGAACTCTGCACTCTTCAGATTATCCTACATGCTCCGATCAATACATTTCCCACAACCAATGACTTTCTACAATGAAGCCCCCATTACCTCCGTGAAACTGAAAAAGAGCCCAACACCTCCAAGGATTTTCAGGACTTCATTTGCATGTTTCAGCATCACATCCCCACAGGTCTGACAGGTTTTGGTTTGTATGCAAATCTGCAAGTGGAGGACGGGAACACAGTCAGCATATTCAATTCTGTGCATTTCCTACATACAAAAACCAACGTAGATACCAGCACTCCTAGAAAAGTAAAGGGGTGATTGGTGCACATGGGGAGGAGGTATATACCAACAGAACACTGATATCTACTGCATCCCGATAGAGGCAGCGACACATTGCTTGACAAAGCACAACGGCCATCGGGATGCTCGCCTGTAGATTTAGGCCGCGTTTATATAGTGGGCACGCGCGCAACTCGAGCGATTTCTGATCTTTGGGTTTGCGCGATTGGGAGGTGTGGCATCACGTGAGCGGTTCACCCTCAGTGGCTGAACCGCGCACGTGGCCCGGCTATCACGTGGCAAAGACAAAATTGTTTGTCTTCTCCAGAATTGCTCGCGCGCTCTCTGGGCGGCCTCATAGACAAGAGGTTTGTTGCGCCAATATAAACGCAGTCTTAGGCCTCGGATATAATAGGCGCACGATGGAGCGTGGTGTCATGTGAGCCGTTCACTATCAATGGCTGAACCGCGAACGTGAACCGGCCGTCGCGAGAAGAAAAAACAAAACAAAAAAAACGGCCGCGCCGTTCTTGTGCAGCGCGTCTATGGCCGCTCTCAGAGGTACAGCCTTTTGTTCGCGTCGCGCGGACTATGGATGCGGCATCAGGCGCTCACTGCTGTCAGCAGTACTTGCTGTGCTTCTACCTTTGCTCGAACATCGAAATAAAAACCGTTACCATCCTTGAACCGGGACACACGTCTGCACGCTGAGGCACCTACTGCAGTCAAGTATTTACCCCGCTGCCGTCTCCGCACTGGTACAATATCACAAACCGTTATCACCATGGTATTTAATGGATTCTCACATAGTTGTATTGTAGTGTGGCTGTGGATTCCTAGAAAGGTTTCCTCCACCCTGGTTCCTGCTCCCACCTATAGTTTGTGATACTACCGATCCTGGGTATATTAAAATCAGGGCAATTATCCCTATCCTCTAAAATACATTCAGGGATTACATACACCGGGTTACTCTGGGGTTAATTGCTGTGCATAACCATGCTGTACCTGCCACCCCGGCACACAGGATTGAATACCGGTCATATTATTAATGTCTATTTCACTATGATCCCCATTGTAACACCATATTGGCAGGGTCACCAGGGACCAGTTAACCAGGGGATGGTCACCTGACCAGTTCCGCAGCACTGTAGATATTACTAGACACATGATACGTAAAGCTTGGCCCCCTGCAGAAGCACTTACCAAAATGCCCTCCTACTGTCTCTGTACGTTCCTCCTACATACCAATTAGATTGTAAGCTCCTCGGAGCAGGGACACCTCTTCCTGAATGTTACGTTTATGTCTGAAGCACTTATTCCCATGACCTGTTATTTATATTATTTTTTATTTATATGATTACCACGTGTATTACTACTGTGAAGTGCTATACAAATAAAGACATACAATACCTGGTCTAGAATATAAGGGTTCACATACTAGTATACTGCACTGAGCACCCCACTTTACCCCTAAAAGAGCAGGAGTCTGCCTACATTGTGGACTCTGTGGCTTCAGTGTGCAGCTTATCCCTAGCTATGTCTAAGTCAGCGGTGCGCAAACTGGGGTCTGTACCCCCCAGGGGGGCGGGAGATTTTGTTGGGGGGACGCGGGCGGTTACAGGGGCCCCACGCTCTTCCCCACAGCATTTAAATGGCGGAGTCTGTCTGGGGTACCTCGTTAGAGTATTCACTATATTTGCGCTCATCTATTTTCGCGACTGTGCAGATACAATATCACATCCATGTGCGAGTTTGAGTGCATGTAAAGTGGGCACTTTCTGGCTCGCTGCCGGTCTCCATTTGGATGCTGTAGATATCAATGTTCAGTTCACATTTCCTAAATATTAATAGCACGTGAAACATATGTGGAATGTTAATGAATCCTGAACGACTTGGACTGCGTTTACAGTGGACGCACGCACGCCGTCATGCACGCCTGTTGCTCGCGCGAAACCTGCTCCGAGGTCCGACACGACGGGGAGTCGTGGCGGTGGAGTCACTTGAGAGGTTCGCCCTCGTTGGCTGTGCCACGCACGTGACCCCGGCCTTCGCGTGGCAAAGACAATATGTTTTGTCTTCCCAATAATCGCGCGCGCAGTCGCATTCTCTATGAACAGCCTCTATGAGGAGAGGTTTGTTGTTCCCGTACACCGTCGCTATAAATGCGCCCTTAGCCATTACTGGTGAGCAGCATTAGGTCATCCGGGCTGAAAAAAATGCTTTTCTCAGGAGAATGCTGTATGTTTGCCCTGTGAAAGATTTACATGCAACATTTTTGCTGCATTTGTTTAAACTCAATAAATATTAACTGTGTGATCCTATCTTTAGACATCACTCAAGATGCACTTAATTGTGCAAATCAACGCCAAAATATATAAGTGACATTTTACCTCAATTAGCAATAGTACTGTAGGTGACCAAAGCAGGTGTGACCAGAACACCTTTATAGGGTAAGAAAATTCCTATTGCCACAAGTAATGCTTTCATTTTAGATTGAGGTCAAGCAATAACAAAGTAATGTAAACAATGAGTATGAATGTCATTACTTTCACAAAAGGAACAAACAATACTATCTGCCTGGCAACCCCTCTTACTACAGTATCTATTGGACAGACATCGTAGCATTGAGCTAGGTTGAGGGAAATGCAAGTTGCACAAAAGCAATGGGTGCCTATATCAAGTTTAGGTGGAACCGGATCATGGCCGGACAAGATGCTCCCGGGCTCACCGCTTTGCACAAAGCGTAATCCGTGGCAAACTGTGCCCTGCCCTCTGTGGTGTTCAGCAGGCCGCAGCAGTTTAACTGGGACTCCAAATCCGTCTTGGTGAGATCGCTCATCTTGCTCCATGTCGTATTTAGGAATTGCTCCTACAAGGGAAGAGATTACAAATAGTGGGCAGAGAGGAGACCATGCCTCACCATCCCCAGTGATCAACAAGAACAATGTGCTATTCTAACGCAATATCACTCATTGCACTGCAGCATTTTCTGAGGCATCTATATTTTGCGTTAGATCCAGTGTGGCAAACCTCTTGCTTAAACTGCTATAGTATGTAATGCTAGACAACCAGCAGGTTAAAAAGGGAACATTGTCACTTACCTGTGTGGAGAAGTCAAAAGCTCCAGTATCAACGTTACATACAAAAAAATTTTTAAAAAAAATGTATCCAACCTAATCCTGATGCCCAGACCTCGCTCACACAAGTGTGTTTGAAGTAATGTGAAGCTGAATGGTTTTGCTCTAATGGAGCCTTAGCAACACAAACAAAATTCTCATTTTAGTGCGACCCTGTGCAGCTTTGTACAGCATGTGCTACATCTTGACCAGTTTGCACAAGGTGATGTCTCTATACATATTAGTCATACGCAGAATATTATTCCTAGACAGATGAGAAGTTTCCAGCACAGGTGGGAAAGAAAGATCCAACTTTACACTATAATTTGCAGCTTCAAAGTAAGATCTGTGGCAGTGAGTGTGTTCAGCTTAAGGGGGAGGGTGGGGAGAAGATGGCCACATTTGGTCAGTTGGAAAATCAAAGTTCTCAGTTACAATTTAATCACATGATCTGGCACCCTATTTCCCAAAATACTTGCCCCTAAAAGGGCAGGCATGGAAACAGTTTATTTAAAAAAGGTCCCGCATCCCAATAGCAAGCATTCCTTAGTAATGACCTTTAAACAGATATCAGCAGCCCCTTTAGGAGGCAAGTATGTTTGGGGACAGGGGTTCAGAGAGCTGAAATTAACACAGTTCAGTCCCGGAGACCGCCTGCTTCCCACCTACGGGGGAAATTAATGTTTTCTTTTAACGGTAAAGCTCCTTTAATGAAGGACATACTCAGATGGATTTTCTGCTCTGTAGACCTTAAAACTAAGGGGCATATGATCACAGGAAGTGGAACAGGTGTATAGTGGAACAGAGCGACCCATATACCTTTCTAAACACATTTTCACTGTAAAGCAGCATGAAACAGACCCCCTTACCTGTTGTGATTGATTCATTGCCAAACATGAACATGAGACCCCAAACTGCAATACAAAGACTAGAAACAAAACAACCATATACTGCATTGCAGTTAAGGAAATACACATCTACAAGCTCAGTGCAACAATAAATAGCAAAAATACACACACAAATTTTTTTTTTAAAAAAAAACACTACACACGGATTGTGTTTTTACAAAACACAAAGTCAGCATAGGCAGCCCATGTCGTGGTAAAATAATATAGATACACTATGGTCCATTATTCTCTAAGCAATGATATTCTCTAAGGTGCCTTCTGGAGCTAGGAGAAATAGCACCGCTTACTTTGAAGGGATATTGGCCTATATTTACCAAAAAAGTGACTTTTGTAGAATATCATTGAGCTGGAGATCAGCAGTGTCATACTTCAGAAAGCAGCCTAGGTTTCTTCTGCCTGCATCTTCTAAGCAACTACTATAGCCAACACAGACATATTGCCAGAAGTGTATCAATAGTAGCGGATGCAAAGAGGCAATTTTTTTTAGCAAAAACCACACACACACCTCCCCCCCAATGTGTTACATACATTAAGGAAATAATAATAAATAGAAAATAAAGGGGAGGGAGGGAGGGACGGACGGACGAGAATATAAACCATTGTATACAAATCCATTCATTCACGTAGGGCACAAGGATACGAGAAATAGCATCACTTGGTGGTGACTAGCTGCCCCAATGAAACCAACAATGGCGATGAGTAGAAGAAAGATGCCAACAGCAATCACCCCGCCAATGATGTGGATGCTGGAGACTATTCCAAAACCTTTGCCCCATGCTGCTATGGCAATCAGTAGCAAGCCCACCAGCTGAAATGACAAGGAAGAAAGGGTTAATCCAAGAAACCCAATGGTATAAGCTTTTCAGAAGTATCATACTGATGTTCAGAGTAGGTGGTGACAGACACGGGGGAGGCCTCTATGTCGGAGTGTTGTTGTCCTTCTTCTAATAAAAATGTTTCCCAAGTTTCTTTTGAAGCGCTCAGTGAGAATCTTTTATTTGCCTCATGTTAAGAGTAGTAACAGTGTAGAGCCTAATGTTACCTGCAAAAGAAAAGTGTTAGAAAGAATGTCCTTACATCTGAGAAATTACACCAGTGGTTTAGGAACTAAACTCATTGGCAAGTAAATCTGAATTTAGGCAATTTAAAATAAACAGGTAAATAGGGGGGAAAAAAAAAAAAGAAGAAGAAGAAGGCAAAGCGGATTCTTGCAGGAGGACTGACCCCCACTACCAAATAATGATCAAAGAGAATAACCAAACATGAACTCATACTATAGGGATGTGTCTTCTACTGAATATTAAGGCTATTTACAAGGCAGCAAGGTCTTGAGCACTACAAACAAGTCAGGGTACAGGAATTGGCTGGACACCAGAAATATAGGATTGTCCGAAGGTCAAATATTTTTTTTCCCAGCAACTTTTCCTTTGCACAGGTACTAGGAGCAACAAGGTTGAATGGGGGTAAACAAAAGTATTTCCACCACTTTTCCAGCTGCAGCGACCTACAAATAAATAGTGGTTGAGAGATTGATTGATGTGGAAAATAAGTAAATAAATGGAAGGCGAAATGGGGGTATTGATAGGCTTGTTCCCCCCCTTCCCCCAGCATGGAATATGGAAAAGCCTCAATCCTATAGGCACACACATTGTGCATGAGAAAACACAAGAAAGTGGCTTGTTGCTACCAGCGCAAAATATTTTCTCCCCAGCCAAAGACACTAAAAAAGGATGAGCCAATCCACGTTCAACTTTCTTAGGACAACAATTAACCCCACTAGTGGCAGAAGGGCCGGCAATGCCCTTTTGGCAAGGAAATGTTAATTATGGTGCAACGGTGACACAGGAAGAGTGGTCTTCTTATAAATGTGCACAAGTTATAGTACCTCAATTCAGTGCACAATTTCACCTGTGTAAAGTAAACACATACTACTGCAATCCATACAGAAGGCCGCACCAATGGATTCAAATGTGTCAGCCATCAGATTACTGCTCTAGGCCACCGTGCAAAGCAACAGAGAACTGACTGATGCTTTTCAAATGGTGACCCTCCAATATTGAAAAGTCAGTAGTGGCCATGTACGCAAACTAGGACTTCCAGCAACATCAAAAAACATGGCAAAAGCTCAATTATTTTATAATAGAGACCAGTAGAAAAACAAAAAAAAACAATGTAGATTGGTCTAGTTGAACTCACTATTCACTAGGAGTGCTTGTCTCAAAGTGTCGCCACACTATAAAATCTGAACCAAAAAAGGAAAAAAAGGAAGGAGACTGCACGCCCATTAACACGATTTCAGCATCACTGGTTTCACACGAAACTATTAATTCCAAATGTAGCATCTTGTGGTGAAATTCAAATTAATGTTTTATTCTTGTGGTGGATAGTTTAGTGGCAAAGCAGTAATGCTGAAATCCGGAGTGTTTATGGGCATACTGTCACCGCTTTTGCATTTTTGATAATGAAGACGACCCAAGGAACAAAAGAAATTCCTCGGGTAGAGCATTGCACCTGTAACTGAACGATACGATAACTATTCATAGATGTGGCGCAGGTCACTCAACACAAACCCAGGGATGGCATTTTAGGCGCCCGGGAAATTTCCATCACTGATCATGGTGACGAAAAAAAAAAAAAAAGTAGTGTGTGTGCGCCGAGCACACACATTTTAAGTGAAACCTTTGTCTTTTGTCACAGAAATTGTATTTGTGATTTTTTTTTTCCATTAAAAAAAAAATTACCAACACAATTTCAGTGCCAAAAACGCAAAGAAGTCTGACTTCGAAAGTGTGTTTTAGCTATTTGCCCCGACTATATTTATAGTAACTGTAAATTGCGTGAGTCCTGCTGTTGGTGCGACGCCTCGTACGGCGCTGGCGCGCCGCCTCGTACGGCGCAGGCCTCTGCAAGCTGGCAACACTGACGGCCTCTTCTGCCAGCAGTGACATCACTTTGCCGCTGCACTTCCGTCACTATGAAGGCGATTTACTCCAAGGCAAATTTTCATTTGGTAGGTATGCCAGCATTGAAGTTTCACTTCTAAAAATTAGATTGTTCTGGCTTCTTTTCAAATAAAGAAAAATTTGTATTTTCAACAGTGTCTATGTTGAAGTGTTTACTTTAACCTTTGCCCATGCTGTCTCTATTAGATGGGCAATAAACAGAGAGGAAGGAGGAGCGGCCTGTCCAAATAAAACCTACAAACCTCTTGTTAAGCACACAGTGACACCACAGAAAGTAGATAAGAAACCAAACCTCTCCCAAGTGTCAGCTTACTATGTCCACATGCTTATGTGTCTGATCTTTGTAACATTTTCCAAGTGCCCATGAAGAAACAAAAATGGAGTCCCCCTCTAATCGCTCTTCCTACTTTGTCACCATTGCAACATGTAAGTGGTCCACTGCTTTTTGCACCGACGTGAGGCAATAGTGAGTATACCCAAGCCAGATAACCATCTATAAAAAAAACTTGACAAGTCTCCTGCAGCATCGCTGGTGGATGCAACATTGTATGTTAGTAACGCTGAGCAGAATTATTCTTATTTACAACATATTCCACCGTGCAGAGTGCACCATAGGGAATAGAAAGAGATTAATATGAAAAATTACACTATTTACATACACTAGCAGTAGGGAAGAATGCATGTTTTATTGATAAACAAGATTGCAACGTTATTTTGTAGTTGATGGCTCTTCCGTATCCTGAACATTCGTTAGCACACAAACATTTATACAGTGCACTTACAACCTAAAAAATGGAGCAGAAATGAACGGTACATTTTCTGCAAACCACATTGAAAAAGGCTTTTGACTGGTGAGATATAGATAACATTCAAGGGCCCTGCTTGTAAGAGTTTACAATCTGGGACAAATAGCACAACTGCAGCTTGAACCCTTTGGCTGCAAGAGGGGCATGCCAAGTATACGTGTCAGGAATCTGGCAGCGAAGAGGTTACACATAATCCTACTGTATGTCACCTGCTCACTACAGGCAATACCAAATCAAACGGGCACTGTATTGTCTGGCTTTGTGTAGAATTTCTCTACTCCCTGCCACAGCTCGGGCGAATAGGAACACGCAACATCAGCTGTGGCTTCCCATTGGACGACCATTTAAATCCCCTTAAACTCAGGAAGTAAAACTGTTATCTTGGGAACCAGGGAGAGGGAGAACCCAAAGCTAAAAAGAACACCGTTCCAATCCTAGAAAATATTTGAAGGGGGAGAAGAAAAAAAAAAAATAAGGGAGGGGGGGGGAGAGAGGTGGGGTAGTGGTGGAGTTACTTAGGGGCAGATTGCCACAACTATATGTATATCTTTATTATATAGCACTTTACAGCAGTAACATAAAAGGAATAAGCGCTTCATTTAGAGAGAGGGGTGAGGGGGAGGTGAGAGGTGAGGGTTGGGGGAGGTGAGGGATGAGAAGTGGGGGGGGGGGGGGGAGGTGGGTGAAGGAGAGAATGGGAAGAGAAGTTGTGGGGACAGTGATTAGAACTACAAACTAAATAAAAAAAACAATTACCTTAGCAGAAGCTATACAAGTTGTGTAAGAATATTACTTTGTTGCAAGTAACAAAGTTACTGTTTGGGAGCCGCTTCTGACAGCACTAGCAGCTGTGAGAGAGAGTCTGCATAGGCTGCCTGCTGTGAGAGAGAGTCTGCATAGGCTGCCTGCTGTGCGAGAGAGCCTGCATAGGCTGTGAGAGAGGAACAGAGATGCCGCGCTCTCCCTGCATCTCTGAAAGGGGAGTTCGCAAGTTGCGAAAAATTCCGGCCATCACTGAATTGCCCGGAATTCTAACCAATCAGAGCAGAGATTTCAGTAATGCCCGAATTTTACTGCTTTAGCCTATAAAAAATAATAATATACATGAGGAAAAAAACCTGTTTCAAATGCTCTACAATATAATGTCATCTACAATAAACTCTTACATCAGTTGATTAAAAGCAGAATATTATCTTTTTACTGCCAACTTCATTATCTTATTTTAATTACTTTTTTTACAGAATGAAAAGCAGAGGTGGACTGCGCGATTTTTATTTGTAGCCCTGGGGCTTCCCCGGTTCCAGTGATATTTACCTTTCTATGCGCTGGAATTTCTGGTAGCTCAATATGGCTGCTATCCAAGCCTCACTTACCAGGGCCCGTAGGAAGCCACCATATAATCAGAGCACGACATTGTGGCTTCCTATTAGAGGCTCCTTGCAGCCATAATTGATTTTACTTTCATTTTATTGACCAAGCTAAATAGGTCTGTAACCGAGGGCCCCTGATATAGCAATAGTATTGGGGCCTCCTAGTTCCAATTTTGTAATGAAAATAAAACCTCTAAAAATGGGGGAGCTACTTTAAAACAGCAGTCCAAGCTAATGTTTTTATTTATTTTTTACCCTTTAATATATGTCATCAATACAATCCATACAAGGATAAATAATTAGCCGGTCGTTTGGCAAAGATTCAGCTCGGCGGTTCACTAAATGGCTGTCAGTGCCGCAGAAGAGGACCAAAGATGCAAAGTGGGGGAGATCATGTGACCAGGCAGTCACTAGATACAATTGGTTCACTGCTAGAGAGGGCAGGGCTAAAAAAAAGGGGTGTGCCAGATCCGGTTTCAGAAGAGGAAGGGGATGTGATTTTGTAAATGGTTGCTATAGAAACAAAATGCTTGTTACATTATAATACATTAAAAATGTCTCATTGTACAGAACTGATTTATTAAAATAAAAAAAAAAACATGTAGGAGATTGCTTGAACTGCAGCTTTAAGTTTTACAAAGTTGGAAAAGGAAGTAATTGAATTTAGAAATTAAACAGATTATGTATTCCATGTACCTTTTTTTATTATCCAAAAAAAAAAATTTCTTCAAAATTTCTTTACAGAATTTCTAACGGTTGTTGCAGAAAGACCAACAATTGCATGCCGAAATGTGAAAATATATTGCAGGATTGAATAGGCACTATTTTAGTTATTACCAACCTAACTCCATGTTATCATGATACTGCCTACCAGTCCTGGTTCTCCAGTTCATAATTTTCAAAGTGCCGACTTATGAGAACCAGAACACACTGGGATCACAGATAAAACACATGCCCTGGATCTAAATATGATGATAACATGAAGTTATGGGGGCAATACTGTACTTTTAAATTAAATAACCTACACTGTAATTACATTATCAATTTACAGATCACAAAGGACTTTCTGTTCCTAAGGAGGCACGTCCAAGTACTGTAGTTCACACAAAAAAAACATTTTGCAAACTATGTAACACAGTTGTAGTTTATTTAGTAGTAGGAGGATATTGCTTGGTCTGCAACTTTAAGAGTATAAAAGAATTCCAAAGACATCTTATGGCTTTTCCTGAATGGTGTCTGCATCACTGAAAACCAAAGGGCTGCGAGCTAACAAAACAGCTCACCTGGTCGTGGAAAGCAACAAATCCAACATAGAATAACTGCAACATATGCAAAAATGGCACCATCTGCTTTTAATCTGGGATTCCACCTTGTGCAGAACTATATATGCTTCATGTGGCCTTTGTTCTGTCACTGGTCCTGTATATAAATGTTTAATACTTTAATATGGAGATGAAACGGGTGAGATCAAAGAGAAATGCTAAATTATTCCATTGATCCTTTCGGGGATCTGCTGCAGTATCCCAAGAACATGACTAAAATGTGACGCGGACATTCTCTAACACAGGAGCATGACCTGAATACCCAGTAATTATCATGCCATCTTCCACATCAAGAGCATATTTTCAAGGTGCTATTATATTATGACAGTGATAAAAAAGGTTTTAAGTGTAAGTATGCATCTAACACAGTGTATGTGTGTAGCAGGGATATTAAATTTCACCTACAGGGACGCCCTACCTCAGGAGATACTTACCTCCTTAGGCCTCATCTATAGTGCATGCTCGCGCGTGAAACTTGCATTGCAGGCATCGGGAGGCAACAGGTAGACGTAGCCATGGCGTCACGTGTGCGGTTCGCCCTCATTGGCTGAACCGCTAATGTGACGCATCTGTCGCCCGGGAAAAACAATTTTTTAAAATCTGTTTGAAATTAGCACACTTGGACACATCTGTCGCACGCTCAATTGACACCCTTACTTTGTTTTGGTGGCGTTGCCCGCACGCGCACCGCCATTATGAGCACGCCTTAGGTGCTGGTAGCTGCTCCGGCTCAGCAAGCAGCTTTAACGTTAACAGCTAACGCTTCGAATGGGCCAATAGGAATCTGCACCGATGATGTCACGGCTTCCTATTGGTCCCCAGGGCAGGAAATCTATGAAGAGCGGACATATTGTGAACCTTGGTAGCCGAGGAAACAGCGGCTAACGGCAACTACTTCTGAGGCAAGTATATCCGGAAGCAGGGGATCCCCAGAGCAGAAATTAACGTGGTTCAGCTCCAGAGACCCCCTGCTTAAATGATAGATGGTTATAGAACTATAAAAACAATTTGCAAACAAAATACACCAGCATAGATTGCGGCTTTAAAATTCCTTCCTGACTTCAAATAATGGCAATCAGATTTCTCCCTGGATCAACATCCTTCCCGTTTACTTATTTGATATATCCCTGTGTACCTTTCCTTTATAAAAAGATGGCTAACCTTTTTTTGGAGATATCTATTGCATCTGCCATCACAGTCTCCATGGGTAATGAATTCCACATTGTAACTGCCCTTACTGTAAAGAACCCTTTCCTTTGTTGCTGGTGAAATCTCCTTTCCTCCAACCTTAAAGGTATATGACCTTGTATCATTTGTACTGCCCTTGTGATGAATAGTTATTTTGTGTTGTATTTGTATATAGTTATAAATCCCCATCCTAATGTAAACAAATATGAATAGGTTCAGTAAAAAGCAGGGGGAAAAAAAAAATGTAAGCATGTAGAACGTGTTGGATAAAAAAAGGTTTGCAGTTTGTGAAACAAGTATGAAATTCCCAATATATACGAATGACTTAATTATTTGCATAGAAAAGATCTTTCATGTGCTCATTTTATTAAGAACGCAGTGTGAATTTGCCTCACTGAACTAAGTAAACTGCGTCCCAGCTTAAAAACCTTGTCAAAGGTCATGTGTATCTGTTGGTTGAACAGGGGCAGGGCATTAACTTGTGGCACTGTTACAAGGTGCAGTCCCTAGGACAAAAGTGATGTCATATGTTTATGAAGTTGAATGCAGCTAGTTGAGACCTTTAAAATTCAGACAAGTACTTTTTTTTTTGCCAACGGTGTTTAAATCTAACATTTACATGCTGAAGTATCTGCAATGCTTTTTTTTTTTAACACAATATTTATCTAAATGTATTTTAATAAAGCTGCAAACCGTTTGTTCTTTATTTAGCTATTGTGAAACAGAATCATAAGTAACCGATATGCTGGAATACAGTGTTCACAGAAAAATGCAAAACAAGATACAAATAAGTAAAAAAAACCAGTTACTTTAAAAGGTGATTGGATCATAAAAGCCAAGTCAGACCAAGTTGGTTAAACAAAAAGCTGCTCGTTTTAATCAGAACTAAGAACTCAACCATCCATCTAGGTTTTTTTTTTTTTTTAACAATTTCTCCGTGTTATTGGCCTTTTAATTTTATTTGAATAATTAGTCTCTCTTAGAGTAACTGTTCTACTTATTTCTTGCTTTGTTTTGCCAGGAACACTGGATCCAAGAATATCCATTTCAACATTTTATCTGTTTGACCAAGGATGCACCAAAATTAGCCAAAACTAACCATTTTGATGACTGAAAAATCAATCAGCAAAAAGATATTAGAGATTGAAAAATGTCCCACAGCATGTTTACCATGGAAATGTTACATATTTTGAATAACATTTGTGTATATACCTGAAACGCGTCCATTGTTATGCCAATTAACTACATTAATAACCTAACCCAAGGTTGTGCAAACGGCTGGGAGTGCAGAGATTTTTTTCGGGGGGGGGGGGGGGGGGGAGGGGGGTTGCGGCAGTTACAGAGGCCTGGTTGCAGAGTAAAAACTCATTTACCAGGCTTCGGTCCAAGATCATGTGACGTGATGTAATATGACCCTGCAGCGTCATTTGACATCCGTCACAATGGCAACGCAGTGTCAAATGACGCTGTGGGGTCACATGACATCATTTGACGCCGCATTAAAAATGGTAAGGGGGGCGAGACCAGGTGGAGGGGGGCGCAACGAGTTTGAGCACCCCTGACTTAACCTATTGAACATACTCCTATCCTCATAGTTCACTACCATACTAGGAAGGACTTGCCATTTTACCTGATGTATTTCTTTAAAAATCAAACTGTGTATTATATTGGATGTCAGTCATATAATGTGCCATGCAGCAACCTACCAGTTCCTTAAAATCACACTGCATCGTGCAAGGACAAAACACCTACGCACCATGAGAAATGTCTACATATCTACATACATAATTTTATGCAGGTTAAGGCAGGTCGCTGGTCAAGAAGCTCTTGGAGAGTCGTGATGAGACAAATGAAGTTACATACAGTATCCTGTATCACCATTCTCCAGCACAGTGTTTTTCAACTGGGGTTCCTAGGAACTCTTGGGTTCCCCA
Source organism: Ascaphus truei (assembly GCF_040206685.1). NCBI lineage: Eukaryota > Metazoa > Chordata > Amphibia > Anura > Ascaphidae > Ascaphus > Ascaphus truei. Next base: position 335,780,011 of record NC_134485.1, on the reverse strand, counting down.
GAATTCCTAAAATGTTCCCTGCAATTTTCAGGTCATTTGAAAATTGTACCAAATACAGAAGAATTTACAATGCATCAGATCTCAGACGAGCTATTAGAGGGGGCCGGGGTCCCTCACAATGCATCTGATCTCACACACACTATTAGAGTGGGCTGGGGGTCCGCAGAATTTCATTAGGGTTCCTTCACCCCCAAAAAGTTGGAAACCAGTGCCAGTCCAGCACAAAGTAGCTGATGGCAAATTGCACTTAGTGCTAATCACGTTTTATAGACGCCCCCTGTACCACAGCAACAGAAGGACCCTGCAGTGAGAGGCCACTGTATGCTTGGTGATTCAAATGTCCTGTCCCCTTTCTACCCCTCCCCCCCCCCCCCCAAAAAAAATTGTCTCACTATGGGGACTGCTGGGTTAATGGGCTATTTATCTCTTATGTAGAGATATAGCGTTTAAGATTCATGAAGCTGGTTAACCCTTTCGCTGCTAGAGGAGCCATGGATCTCAACCTGCAACAAAGAGTCTTTATCAACACAACATAGAAGAAGTCTGCATTACACAGGGCAGGGGCCCGATCCATTTGTATTTTTTTTCTACAACGACTTAACCTCCAAATCAACAGAGGGCTGAACGATGGGCAACAACAAAACCAAAGGGGAGAGCGGCAGCGGAGGAAGAGATGAGGACACGATGGGGAAACCGTGACACGCTACATGTACGCTCAAAAAAAATAAATATATATATATATATATATATATGTGTGTGTATACCAATCATACGTATTTACCGTGTATATATACATACACACGAACGTGTACAGCCCCCGGCCGGGTTACTGTATCTTCTCCTCTGTACTCACCATGTACACCACGTTCAGCGCACACAGCGCATTCTTTGAGCAGGTGAAGCCGCCGCACACCATCTTCCCGCCGTCACCGTGCGGGGTGTCAGCCCGGGGGACACGCACCGATACAGGGTCTCAGCCCGGGGGGACACGCACCGATACAGGGTCTCAGCCCGGGGGACACACGCACCGATACGGGGGGCTGTTCCTTTAAATCCGATGGGGCAGCTTCCTCTCTCGCTCCGGGCCAGGGTTGCCCGTGACGTCACCGGAACCTTCCGATTGGTCAGGCGAGGAGGGCAGGTTCACGCTCATTGGATGTGCGCGCGGTTTCGCGTATTCTATCCGGAGTTTTCCAGCCTCTATCCCATCTTTGTGGGCTACGCGATCACGCACGGCCTGGTGGTGACGTCAATGACAGCGCAGGAGTTTGGGCTCGGCCATCTTGGTACACCCAGCCACTCCCTAATTTAGATAATACATGATGGTACACATCTTGCTACTCGTAGGCTGCGTGTGTTAATCATTCATGTGCTTCTTTTATGGTGAACAGAATTTTGACAAGATGTGGTAGTTATGGATTAACCTGATTTTCAGTGGTTTAAATAAATACATAAATGACATATAGGCTTGGTCTGAGAAATTATATACAAAGATGTCAGCTTACAAGGACCGAAATCACTGAAATGTAAAAAAAATTAAAAATTATAAAGTCCTATTTTTTTTAATTATTGACCCCATTGAACTCATATGAGATTGAGCTAAAAAAGTGAAACTCGAAGTCAGTGAGAGTTTACATGTCTGGATAAAGTCAGTGTAATGTGCCAATTTAAGCGAGCACTAGATTGTGGTTTAATGAGATGGAAAAGATTTGGGTATTACAGAAATAAAGACTTATCCAAACAATTTGTAGCTTATTTACAACTGTACTCCATTTTACAAAGTGCACCTTTATAGCCTTTAGAGTTACTAAGATGTTGCACCATCCAGTAAAACCATAAAATCGAATCTTCAATTTATTGGGTTGATATGGTCTGCACTATTTTGAACAAAGGTTTTACATGTTTTTGTTTTTTTGTGCAGTTTGTTTCGTTTGGTTTTGAGCCAGAATAATCATAGCATGGTGATCCATAAGTGGCACCAAATCTAGCTTTAGGCTCTGTTCTGTAATGATGGCTGTGTGTTTCAGGGGCATTTTCTGGGCAGTTATCTAGGGTTGGAAGTTGATATTTAATATGTATGTTTTCTTCAGTTTTCTGACTAAATATGGAACAGTAGGCAGTGTTACACAATATGTTGAGGTTTAATACTTTGACAATAGTATACAAGTGAATAGTCTACTAATACAAAATAATTTGCATACTTTTTAGTAAATCTAGCCACAAAATAGAAGCTAGGAGTTATTTTGATCATGAATATTTTTGTCTTAATATCTAAATAATCTGTAATGTTTTAGTAAGCATAAAATCTTAACAACATACAGTTTTGTTAAAATAGTGATTTTTTATCATGTAAAAACAGCAAATGATTTTAGTTTAGGGGTTATTTTGTTTCACAGCACCTTTTAAGTTTCTGTTCTCACAAATAAGCCTCTGTTCTTTTTTTTTTTTTTTTTATAGATACAGGCCCGGTTGTACTAAACAATGTTAAACACTAACACATCTTAAGGCTTATTCGCTTGAATGAACCTTAAGGTGTGCTGAGATATAGCACTGCTTAGTAAACAATGTGGCACAATCCTAAAGCACCAAAATCAAGTTGTTTATTTTTTTTTACTATATATGAACCAGAGCTAAAACCCAGCACTCAAACCTCCAGAACCTCCCGATTGCTGAGAGGACATTTTTGTAACTTTTCCAGTACTTGCAAGGAAAAACAAAGATGGCAGCTGGGTCACCCAATCAACAGCTGCAATATCGTTTCACAATGATGTCACTGATTTCTATTGGCTACCAGAGCAAAGCTGACCCAGGTGGCCCTATTGTTTCTCTCGGAAAAAAATGAAATATTAGAGGAACCGGGTTTCCTGAACCTTGGCATGGTATATACCTAGAACAGTAGTTTCCAACCCTTTTTGCATTGTTTAATGTAAGATAGTAGCAAGGGATACTCTGATACATTATAATCCGTCACACCAGAAAAATTGGACGGCGCTCCCACACTAATCATACACATGAAAAAAGTGGATAAAGACAAAAGCTAATAAGTGGTAGATACTGGACATGAAATTTACTCTAAACCTCCGGGGAGGACTTGTTTCCAAAAGGTGAGAAAGGGCATACTGCCCGAAACGCGTTGGTGGACTTGTGCTGTGGCTAAGGGGGGACATTTGGTCCATCTTTTTTATGCAATAAATATTTTTTTTGCTTTTGAAAACCGTGAGCCTCCTTCTGGCAGTGCACTGCCAATTTTTCTACCTATAAACCTATTACGGCCCATTCCTGGTCTAAATTCTGGGTTGTCATATAGTGGAGTCATAAGTGTATTACGTGTTGTAAGGAGGTGTCGAATCGCTACAGAGTCCCATAATTTGAGTGAGTGGGCTATAATTTGGCTGGATTTGAATATTTCCGGTCTCTTTCTCACTGGGGACCACAGAAGATTACTTAATTCAACTGGGGCAACTAAATCCGTTTCCAAAGATACCCAGCGTCTGAGGACTGGATTAGAGTGCCATAGTATTAGTTGGCTTGTCTGGGCTGCTTTGTAGTAGGAAATAAGGCATGGTAGATCCAGCCCTCCTGTCTTGTTTGGTATATTTAAATTTTTCTTCCCAATTCTTGGTGTTTTATTTTTCCAGATAAATTTGTTTATAATAGACTGTAGGGTCTTAAATTCCTCGAATACCAATGGGATGAGTAGAGTTTGGAAAAGATACAGGAGACGGGGCAATATGTTAATTTTTATACTATGTATTCTGCCTATCCATGATATAGCGTGACCGGACCACGACTCAATATCAGATTTAATAGTTCTCAGGACCTTTTGGTAATGCTCCCTATAGAGAGTACTATAGCCTTTTGTGATAAATATTCCAAGGTATTTGATCACCTTCGGTTGCCACTTAAAATCAAAGTTTAAAGCAATCAATTTAATTTGATCTTTAGGCAGATTTATATTTAGTGCCTCAGACTTGTTACTATTAATTTTGAAATCTGAGATATCCTTAAAACAAGACAGAGTGGAGTATAAATTTGGAAGTGAAGTTTGAGGTTTGGTTATTGTAAGGATCACATCATCTGCATAAAGTGCGATTTTGTATATCTGGCTCTTTACCTGAACTCCTGCTATATTGGGGTTGTTTCTTATGTTTGCAGCTAGAGGCTCCATACAGAGTGCGGATAGCAGCGGAGATAAGGGACATCCTTGCCTGGTTCCATTTATATAGGAAAAGTCTCAGAGGAGAAACCTTGGGAGTATATTTTTGCCGATGGTGTAGTGTACAAAGATTCGATGGCTCTAAGCAAAGGGCCTTCAACTCCAAATGCCTGCAATGTCTTTGACATGTATTTCCAGTCGATTCGGTCAAACGCCTTTTCGGCGTCAAGGCTCAGGACCATTGATGGTATATTATTTTTGGTAGCTAATGTCACCAACTCAATAATGCGTCTGGTATTGTCCGCAGCTTGTCTTCCTGGGATAAAAACCCACCTGATCTGGATGAACCAGTGATGGGAGGACTTTAGTTAATCTATTAGCTAATATTTTGGAGAATATTTTTATGTCAGAGTTTATTAAAGAAATTGGTCTGTAGTTCTTACAGTCTGTAGGGTCTTTTCCATCTTTATGGATTAGTGTTATGGATGCCTGGAGCATACTATTGGGAAATTGGGAGTCTATTAGTATAGAGTTGAACATATTTAATAGTACTGGGGCGAGGATGAGAGTATTTTTTATAGTATTGGTTCGAGAAACCATCGGGCCCCGGAGCTTTAGCCGATTTGAGATCTTTAATAACCCTGAGAACTTCTTCGAGTGTGAAATTTTGGGCTAATTTGTCTTTGTTGTCTGGAGTAATTATAGGTAGATTATCTGAATTAGGAAGTTTTTCATTTGGGATGTCAACTGTTTGCTTTGTTTAGTCTTATTACCGTCATATAATTTGGTATAGAAGGCCTGGAATTCCTTAATTATAAGGGTCGGATTAGTTGAGAGAATACCTGATTTCTGTCTGATTGCGTGGATATTACGGTTTGTTGGAGCTGATCTAAGTCTAGCAGCCAGCATTTTATCAGGTTTATTAGATTTTTCAAAAAATTTAGCCTTAGTAAAGGAGAGGGATTATTCTGCCTTAGCCATGTGAAGGAGATTCAGTTCAGTTTTGGCCTCATTTACTTTAATTAGATCCACATGTTGATCCCCTCTTTGGTGTAATTTTGTCATTTCTTCCAATTTTGTTTGTGTCCTCTTTATATTGGCTTCCCTGTCTTTCTTTTTATTTCCAGCAATACCGATTAGTTTTCCTCTAAGGGTGGCCTTATGGGCCTCCCAGAGAACAAAGGTGGATGCTACAGAGCCTGTATTGGTTTTGAAAAAGAACCCTAGTTCTTCAACCAGCATTTTTTTTAATCTCTGGTATTTTGAGTAAGGACTCATTTATTTTCCATTGGGCTTATTGTGGGGGCATGTTAAGATGTGAGCATCTCATCTCCACCTGGGCATGATCCGACAGGCCACAGCACGTATTCTTGAATATGCACAGTATGGTATTGCTCTAGAGGAAATAAAAATATAGTCTATATGGGAATGTGAACCATGAGGAGGAGAGTAGAAAGTAAATTCCCTATTTGTTGGGTTAAGTTCTCTCCATCCATCTGCCAAATGGAGTTCCTCTAGGCCTTTGATCAGGGCCTTACGATCTACTTTTCTACGAATGGTTACAGGCCCAGTCCGATCAGTGTTCGGGTCCATGGTTAAGTTAAAATCACCTCCAATTACAATCCTTCCCCTAGCTACTTTTTTTTAGGGTACAGAACAATTTAGTGAAGAATTTGGCACTGGTTTCATTAGGGGCATAAACATTGGCGAAGGTCAGGTTTTGACCGTATAGAGATCCTATTAGATATCTTCCATCTCCATCTGATTTAGATTGGGTAACTTTAAAAGGAATTTTGTTATTAAATAGAATTGTAACTCCTCTTTTTTTTGCTGGTGCACTCGAATGATAAACCTGTTTGTATTGTTTATCAATGAATGAAGGGATATTGTTCTTCTGGAGGATTACATCACTTTTATATCTCTTATATTCTGTCATGGCCATTTTCCTCTTACAGGGTTCATTAAGACCCTTGACATTATGTGATATAATTACTATTGCCATTTATATGGATAGAGCAAATTTATCTAACCTCTCAGTGGGGTTAGTAGTAAATTGGATGATTAACGAGGTGGGAAGCACTCTGTTCTGAGTGTTCTGAATTTGATTGGGTAGTATCCTTACCTATGGAAAGGATGGGGGGGGGAGGGGAGGGGGGAAATGTAGAGCTTTAAGGGACAGTTATATCCTGTAGCTCGAGTGCCCTTGGATAAAACGGATGAATTGAATACCAAGGAATAAGTAGAGGAGCATACACTTAGGTGCATCAACTTCTCGAGGGAGCACAGCCCGATAACAAGGAGGGTCGGAACAACCCGGCCGTGGCAGAGAACTACAGATTTAATGCAAAACAAGTAATACATCAGCTTATAACCAAATATTTTAACAATAACTTATCTTATATATATATTTTTTTCTTTTTTCCTTTCTTTTGATCTTTCCTTTTCTATTAACATCTTTTCCTTATTTATAACCACTATGAATAGCAACAGTATAACAATACAAAACTCAACTTTGTTCCGAGGGAGGTAATCAATGATCAGTCCCCCCCCCCCCAAAAAAAAACCAAGCTCCTCGGCACTATCCCGGCACACAACCCTCTTTTTTTAATTTTTATATATATATATATATATATATATATATATATATATATATATAAAATAGAAGAAAAAAGCGCCCAATCCTAGTGCATTACTGTGCAAAAAATAGTTTAATTCCCAATAAAAGGCTCATAAAATGAACTCACAAACATAAAGGATAAAAAAGCATTGTATGAGTACATAACGAACAGATGACGTCACGCCGTGCACGGAGATGGCAAGCAGGAGAATGTCAAGCAGAACTCATAAATCAACGCTGAAGGAATCCACAGCACACCTGGCCCTACGCGTTTCAACAGCTAAACTGTTTTCATCAGGGGATGATCTGTTCGTTCCGCCGCATACATTGTCCCCGGTGGGAACCCAAACTATCTGGAGGTGTGTTCCCGGGGAAAGAATACTGTGAGGAGCCTGATGACGTGAGTTCCTGCTGGCAGAGATACACGAGGGCTGTACTGGATGCGGTGGTGTCACGGAGCAGAGGAGCAGAGCAGCAGCGCTTACAGATCCTTTGGAGCATGAGTATTACTCATACAATGCTTTTTTATCCTTTATGTTTGTGAGTTCATTTTATGAGCCTTTTATTGGGAATTAAACTATTTTTTGCACAGTAATGCACTAGGATTGGGCGCCTTTTTCTTCTATTTTCTATGCAGGTGGAGAGGGAGGTCGTTGTGCCCTTTAAAGAAGCAGCCTTTTTCCTGTCAGTGCTTTTCTGTTTCTTGCATTTTTTGGACTTCATTTGGACTTCAAAAGGTTTTGTGACAAAAGTTTGTTATTGGGTCCACAGCACATCTTTTTATAACTATATATGCATTTGGTGAACGTATTGATTGCACAGTTAAATATTATTATTGTCATTTAGGTTTTTTATACATTTATACATTTTTTTGATCATTTATTATTATATTATTGCTGTCACACTATACCCAAGCGCAGTCCTTTTCTGTATATATATATATATATTGTGACAGAAACCAGGGGATGGTAATAAATTCCGTATATAGGGCTCCCAGGATACTAGACAGTTTCTATCCTGTTTGGCCTGGGAGTGCAGCCTTATAATACATACACTCCATCCCACAGTTTGGCAAGCGCTGGAACTGAGGGATGAGAGATCCAGACCAGAGTTTGTCTGCTGCCTGATTTCTGTCACCTGTCATGCTAATTAGGAATCAGGTATGAAAGACTGATTTCCTGTTTGCTCTGGTCTCCCCACAAGAGCCAGGAGGCTGGAAGGCTGCTGAACTACAGAGGGGAGAAGCCTCTTCCCCAAACAGGTTCAATCTTTCTGTTCATTTGTGTAAGACTGCAAAAGTACCATGTTTTGATGTTGGAAGTGGAAAAGCCACTTCCAACCCTGAGTCAGGGATATCTAAGTTAAGTTATCGCTCAGGTGAGCAGCTTTTGTTTTGATCTGTTTTCTGTTGTATGCACTGTGGCAGTCTCAGTGCCTGGGACTGAATAAACCAGGCATAGCCTGTTTAAAGGAACAGTACGTGACGCCTCATCATTTAACCTACCCTAAAAGACCGTGTTCTAAACAGTCCCGGACAAACGACGGAGCCCCGGAGTAAGCCGTTTGTCACATATGGTGGAGAATGCGGGCAGAGCACTAGGGGGTCTGCGGGTTGAAGAACTTTGAAAAAAAAAAAAAAGTTTTTTCATCCTCTGCAAACAAGATGGAAGACGTGGTGGGTGCGCTGGTACGCAATGTCGCTGCCCAGAAAGACGCGAATGAAACCCAGCAACAGCTGTTAATAGCCCAGCAAGAAACTAATGCAAACCAGCAGCAGACGAATGCAGCCCATCAACAGCTGCTAATAGCCCAGCAAGAGATTAATGCCAACCAGCAACAGGCGAATGCCAACCAGCAACAGGCGAATGCAAACCAGCAACAGACGAATGAAGCCCTGCAAAACGCGAATGCAAACCAGCAAGAGACAAACCGCTTGCTGAGAGAGGAGCAACAGCGGTTCGCTCAGGGCTTACAGCAGGAACTCGAGATCCTGAGGGGGACTATCAGTAACCTTCCACTGGCAGCGGCAGCCCCAGTTCCGAAAATGACCAGGGCAAGCCACTACCTTCAGAAGATGGGACCCTCGGATGATGTGGAAGCCTATCTTCTCACGTTTGAACGCACGGCACAGAGAGAGGGATGGCCAGAAGCTGAGTGGGCTGGTCTAATCGCACCCTTCCTAAGCGGCGAACCCCAGAAGGCTTACTTTGATCTAGAGCCAGCCGAAGCTAACGTCTATTCAAAATTGAAGTTCGAGATCCTCGCCCGCCTCGGCGTAACCACGGCTGTTCGCGCCCAAAGGTTTCATGCATGGTCCTTCACGATGGATAAAGCCACCCGAAGCCAGATGTATGACCTCATCCACCTCGCCCGGAAGTGGCTACAACCCGAGATCAACTCAGCCAGCCACATCGTGGAACGGTTGGTCATGGACCAGTTCTTGAGGAAACTTCCCTCTGCCTTACGCCGTTGGGTCAGTCGGAGTGACCCCCACAATGCGGATGAGCTTGTGGCCCTCGTAGAAAGGTACAATGCAGCAGAAGAGCACCCGCAACCCACAGTCGTGGAGCAACCCCACTACCCGAGGTTCCAGGACTCTTCCAGAGACGGTAAAAGGGTACCGGGGTTAAGGGGCGCTGAAGAGCGGCGACCACCTTCACGCAGCACCAGCAACAGTGGTTCGCACACTAAGGGCAATAGCCAACATGGGGAGCCGGGAAAAGGCTCTAAGTGGGACACAGACTATGTACCTAAATGTGTAAATTGTCATGAGAGGGGCCACACAGCAAAAATCTGCCCACTAAATTATGAGCCCATGCAATGCAACAGCGTGGAACCTTATTCGCTGTTGTCCCAATGTATGGGCCCTAGCCCAGAGGACCCCTTGAATAACCATCTGTGGGCATTTGTAAAGGTTAATGGTAAGAGGGTTCGGGCACTTCTTGACTCTGGGAGCATGGTCACACTAGTGTCCGAATACCTCTTGCCCATTAAGAAGAAACAGGGAAACAGTTCACAAAGAGTGGCAATTTGTTGTATACATGGGGATAATCATGAATATTCCACTGTTGATGTTTTTTTTGAAACAGAGTTTGGTTCTTTAGATTTCAAGGTGGGTATTGTACCCAAACTGGCACATGATGTGTTAATAGGGACCGACTTTCCCCATTTTCTAAAAATGTGGTCCCCCGCTCAGAATAGCGCCCAGAGTTCAATAGCGGACCATAACGAAGTATTAGAAGAAACAAATCCTTTCCCTTTTTCAGAAATGGAGGTTGACGAGGGCCCAAATAAGAAGGGGGAAAAGGAGGAGTGCTGTAAAATTCCCTTCCCCATCACTACTTTGGTAGGGAATACCCCAAATCAAGATGTTGAGCAGACACTTACCACCCCAGAACCGGATAAGACCCTCGCTGACCTAGAGGTCAGTCCTGGGAGTTTTAAGAAGGCCCAGTGGGAGGACCCCACATTAGCGGTAGCAAGGGGAAATATACGGGACCAGAATAGTACTCCTGGCCAACCAGATAGGTCACTTGCTTACCCCTACTTCGAGGTAGAGAACGACCTAGTATATCGGGTTGATAAAAGGAAATCAGTTACAACTAAACAATTGTTGGTACCACGGACATTCCGTAACGTAGTATTACACCTCGCACATAGTCATCCATTGGGGGGACACCTAGGGGTGGAAAAGACAAAAGAAAAGGTTCTCCGAAGCTTCTATTGGCCTGGGGTTCTGGCAGAAATTACGAATTATTGTTCCTCATGCCCAGAATGTCAGATCACCGCCCCGTTCAAGGCGTACCGCAGCCCATTGGTACCCCTTCCCATAATAGAGGTACCATTTGACCGGATTGCTATGGATCTAGTAGGACCCCTAATAAAGTCTGCTAGGGGACATCAGCATATATTGGTAATATTAGATTATGCCACCCGATATCCGGAGGCAGTTCCCCTACGTAGCACCTCAGCTAAAAACATAGCAAAAGAGTTAGTAGTTCTGTTTTCCCGGGTCGGGATTCCTAAAGAGATTCTATCTGACCAGGGAACACCATTTATGTCCCAAGTAACGAAAGAGCTATGTAAACTCCTAAAAATCAAGCATCTCAGAACCTCAGTCTATCATCCACAAACAGATGGTTTAGTGGAAAGGTTCAATAAAACCTTAAAGAGCATGTTACGGCGGGCGGTTGATAAAGATGGGAAAAACTGGGATTGTTTGTTACCGTACCTGTTATTTGCCATTAGGGAAGTTCCCCAATCATCCACAGGCTTCTCCCCGTTTGAACTATTGTATGGCCGACACCCAAGGGGCTTACTGGATATAGCCAAAGAGACTTGGGAACACGAGGTTACCCCTTACAGAAGTGTAATAGAGCATGTTGCCCAGATGCAGGACCGCATTGCTGCAGTCCTACCCATAGTGAGGGAACACATGGAGAAAGCTCAAGAAGCACAGAGGAATACATATAATAAGGGTGCTAGGGTCAGAATTTTTTCTCCAGGTGATAGGGTACTAGTTCTGGTTCCCACCGTGGAGAGTAAATTCCTTGCTAAATGGCATGGGCCATATGAGGTCTTGGAAAGAGTGGGAGAAGTAAATTATAAGGTAAGACAGCCAGGTAGGAGGAAACCTGAGCAAATTTACCATATAAACCTACTCAAGCCCTGGAAAGATAGAGAAGTCTTGTTAACCCTAGTACCCCCAGGTCCGTCAGAGAATCAAGAAACTGACCCAGAGGTTAGCATAGCTGAAACACTGTCTGTTCATCAGAAACGAGAGGTTCAGAATTTAGTGAAAAGAAACAAAGAAATCTTCTCTATACGGCCAGGTAGAACTAGCGTAATTGAACATGACTTAGTCTCTGAACCGGGGGTCCGAGTTAACCTTAAACCGTACCGAATCCCAGAGGCCAAAAGAAAGGCTATAAGTTTAGAGGTTAAAAAAATGCTAAAACTAGGTGTAATTGAGGAATCCCAAAGTGGGTGGAACAGCCCTATAGTCTTAGTCCCAAAGCCAGATGGTACAACAAGGTTTTGTAATGACTACCGGAAACTAAACGCGGTGTCAAAATTTGATACTTATCCTATGCCCAGGGTAGATGAACTTGTAGAGAGACTGGGCAAAGCCCGATATCTCACAACCCTAGACCTAACAAAAGGGTACTGGCAGGTTCCCCTCACAGAAAGGGCAAAAGAAAAGACAGCCTTCTCAACCCCAGACGGCCTCTTTCAGTATAAGGTGTTGCCTTTTGGCTTACATGGAGCTCCCGCCACATTCCAAAGAATGATGGATAAAATTTTAAAACCACATGCTCGGTATGCTGCCGCCTACCTGGATGATGTGGTAATCCATAGTGAAGATTGGCAATCCCACCTTCCAAAGGTCCAAGCTGTGCTTGACGCAGTCCGGTCTGCTGGACTAACTGCTAACCCCGCTAAATGCACTATTGGTCTGGAGGAGGCCAAGTATCTGGGATATTCTATTGGCAGAGGTTTACTCAAACCCCAAACACTCAAAGTGGAGGCGATACAAAATTGGCCAAGGCCAGTTACAAAAAAACAAGTAAGGACCTTTTTGGGCTTAATTGGGTACTATAGAAGGTTTATTCCCAATTTTGCAACTAAGGCAACCCCACTAACTGACCTCACAAAAGCAAGAGGACCGCTAATGGTAAAGTGGTCCCCCGAAACCGAACAGGCCTTTAGAAGCCTGAAAGAAGCTCTCTGTGCCCAACCAGTGTTGGTCACACCTGACTTCTCCAAAGAGTTCGTAGTCCAAACCGACGCATCTGAGGTAGGGCTGGGGGCGGTACTCTCCCAGGAGTCTCAAGGTGAGGAGCACCCCATCCTTTATTTAAGTAGGAAACTAAATCCCCAGGAGAAAAATTACTCCATAGTAGAGAAAGAGTGTCTCGCAATAAAGTGGGCTGTAGAGACGCTCAAATACTACCTGTTGGGGAGAAAATTCCGGTTGGTCACAGATCATGCACCCCTTACCTGGATGTGTCAAAACAGGGAAAAGAATGCTAGAGTGACCAGGTGGTTCCTAAGCCTACAACCCTTTAAATTTTCTGTGGAACACAGGTCAGGGCACAAACATGGCAATGCTGACGGGTTGTCAAGGATGCACTCCCTAATATCCATGGTCGCTCATCCCTCGAGGTCTGAGCTGGGGGGGAGGATATGTGACAGAAACCAGGGGATGGTAATAAATTCCGTATATAGGGCTCCCAGGATACTAGACAGTTTCTATCCTGTTTGGCCTGGGAGTGCAGCCTTATAATACATACACTCCATCCCACAGTTTGGCAAGCGCTGGAACTGAGGGATGAGAGATCCAGACCAGAGTTTGTCTGCTGCCTGATTTCTGTCACCTGTCATGCTAATTAGGAATCAGGTATGAAAGACTGATTTCCTGTTTGCTCTGGTCTCCCCACAAGAGCCAGGAGGCTGGAAGGCTGCTGAACTACAGAGGGGAGAAGCCTCTTCCCCAAACAGGTTCAATCTTTCTGTTCATTTGTGTAAGACTGCAAAAGTACCATGTTTTGATGTTGGAAGTGGAAAAGCCACTTCCAACCCTGAGTCAGGGATATCTAAGTTAAGTTATCGCTCAGGTGAGCAGCTTTTGTTTTGATCTGTTTTCTGTTGTATGCACTGTGGCAGTCTCAGTGCCTGGGACTGAATAAACCAGGCATAGCCTGTTTAAAGGAACAGTACGTGACGCCTCATCATTTAACCTACCCTAAAAGACCGTGTTCTAAACAGTCCCGGACAAACGACGGAGCCCCGGAGTAAGCCGTTTGTCACAATATATATATATATATATATAGCCATGCATAATAATGGTATATTGCTTTCCTCTCTGTTGGCAGTAAGTACAGGTATGCCAGCAGTAGTTATGGAGGTTTTCCCTCACCCCATGATGAGGTGCCCTATGTATGGAGGGGAGTGGCTGTATGCTCTGAGTCCCTGGATAGTGACATCAGGGATGCGCCTGCCTCCTGAAGTATATAAGGCACAACACAGTTAGTTACAGTGTGTTCCAACAGCTGTGGAAAGTTGTTGGGAAGTTGTATTGCCTGCATAAGGGATTGTAGGAACACTTTGTGACCCTAGTGAAGTAACTAGCGGTCCAGGTTGACCAATCAGCCTGTCTAAGCCACTCTGTGTCCAGGGACCTGGCACAGAGAGGATCTCCCTAGGAGAAGAGGGAATCCCACTTCAATTCGGGAGGGCGTATCTGGCGAAGGGACAGCACGGAGAGATGTGCGGCTTGAGCCGGCAGCTGCATGGGGCAGTATGCTACATCACCGTCTACAATGAAGATGACCTTGTTAACGATACCCCCACTGTGTGAGTGTGAAATTACTCAGCAGTGGATGGCACCACCAAGAAGGAGTTCCTCACCAGGACCATCTCCCTGCGGAAGCATAGACCCTGATGAGGTGGAGGCGCTGCACATGATGTAAGTTGAACTCACACCCACTATCTCAGCTACCTGTCCTGATAATATCCCTTACTACCATGAAGCGGGAGGCTCAGGAGTTCTGTTGCCTACAGGTGCACCACCAAACACAAACACGTAATGGGAGCTGGTTATTAGAGTACCCGGGCCAATGTGAGATTGGGGGGGGGGGAAACCCGTTACAATTGGAGGCGCTGCTGAGATATATCTGTCAACAGGACAGGCTTTTGCTAGGCACACTAGGAAACAGGGAAAGTGTATGCTGCCACTTTGTGCTGTGTTGGGATGGAACCGCAGGGATACCCTGGGAACCTGAGAGGAGTTAGTGGGTCTGGAGAGGGGCTATAGCTGTCCGAGTCACCTTGAGGTCGCGCTAGGGGTAGGACGCCAGAAGGGAGAGCCTATTAACTAGGTCAGGAGTCCTGGAGAGGGTCTGCACTAGGCTGACCAAGAGAGGTAGACGCCCAAGTACTGCATGGGAGCCCCAGAGTACTCTAGCCATTCCAGATCACTTACCGAAGGGAGCACAGACTGGGAGGAAGGAGATACAGTAGACACTGAGAGAGTGAGCCTAGCCTGAGGTAGTGCCAACACGAGTTAGACATATGTTAGGTACACGAGGTGGTGCACAAGGCATGTTTATTGTACGGATGTGGTAGCTGCCCCGCAGAGCGGAGCTCCATGTACAATAATCCAGTATACCGTGAGCAAGAAATGACCGTCAGAATGGAGGATCTGCAAAGAGCAGAAGGTCCAGGATGCCGGGACGAGGAAGGAGAACAAGCTACAGGAGAGACTCTTGTGTGTTTGTTATGGAATGGCGTAAAAGCCATGGCTGCGCCGTGTTTGTCATGCCTATGTTCTTGGGAAGATACCCCTGAGAATAGTGAGGACGACAGCCTTGCGAGATGGGAGGAACGAAAAGGACTTTGTTACACACCAATAAACAAACAGCCAGACGCTACCTCAAATATAAAGAAGGACAGTGCTTACCAAGATGGCGGTTCCCGCGTTCCCGGGACACCGTGTGGGCCAGCTGCAGAAAGTCTTGCAACTCTGCAGTTTGCAAATTGTTGGCCAGGATTGGCGGCAACGAGGAAGCTCCACCCAGTTGGGGAGTTTGGCGCGAAAGCTGGAGCCGCGCCCTCAGGGACCATGACTCACTCCGCCCCTGTGCTGGGTCAGCCTACAAAGCGGCGAGACATCCCCCTAGTTTCAACCAGGGGGAGTGGTCTGCAGTTCCACCGGATGCCGATGGAGGAAGTGGGGGGAAGGATTGCTCAACCCTCCTCTGCCCTTCAGTTGCGAAGAGCCATTGATCAATACAGACCGCTAGGACGAGTGCTTCCGTTGGTGGCCATGGCTGAGCAAGCGGAGAAAGTGGAACAGAGTCCCTTGATATCAACCCACCCCTACTCTGTTCCAGGAGGCTTCCTGATTATCCGCATAGAGTGTGTGGAGACAGTGGTCTGTCTCTGCCTGCAGTGCAGACTGCCTGGCGGAGCCGTGGGCAGCGAGGCTCGATGCCCTCATTGTGGACTGCAATATATGTGGCCTATGACGACCTTTGTGCCGGTGCAAACCGTGGGGATGAGGAATCCTACCCCGACATCGGCAGCGGAGCTTCCGGGTGCACTGTGGAATGCGAGTGCAGGTCCCGCAGAGCCGGAATCAAGCAGAATTCCTAAGGCCGAGAAACCCAACCATCGGAGAGATGACCGGAAAGGAGCCCATCGACGGTCCCCTACTGGAATACCCCGCCCGAACTGTAAATTAGAGTCCTCGGACGAGGAGTGTGCCAGGCTGGCAGAGGCACAGGACTTGCTGGCGGAGTACCATACTACTGGTATTCCGTGGCGAGATGCTATCCCTCGTGGTGTGGAGACACAGAGTCGAGTGTCTCCAGTACCGCGACAACCCGATCGCCGGAGTCCCACTGCCGTGGTGACTAGCGGGTCGGAAGGAGGTCGATCCACCCCGACCCTGTGGAGCAGTAGGTTAACTCCGTGTTCACCGCAGATTCCGGGGGTGGAGGTGAACGAGGAGCGGATCCAGGGTCAGGCTGGACCGCGCAGCAGAAGGGCGTTGCCGGATGTCCTCGTGGAGGAAGAGGTCTCGCTTGGGGACCCAACCCAAGATGGCGTCGATCCGTCTACGGAAGACGGAGTGGGCGCTCGAACCGGAGAACGAGAGGCTACACTACCGCAGGACAGAACGAACTTTGTGGCGGACGTGAGTCAGGTATTGCGGAGGAGCAGGCCGTGACCCTGCCGGTACCTACCGTCCGGCCCCGTCCCCCAACCCCATCCATCCCCAAAGTTAGCCCCAAGGCCCTAGTTCAAACCCCTGTCCCTGTCACCTGTTCCTTCGGGTCTACCTCTAGTCTGGGTATGTCAGGGGATTCCCGGGGTCCTACCACAGAACGGACTGGAAGCCTGGACTGGGGAACTTCTGACGATGGGTCGGAGGGTGGAGGGAGGATTTCCTGACGAGGGTCGGTACCCAGTGATAGCACTAGTATACTGAGTATTACGGGTGGACACTGGTCACAGCGTAAGGAAAGGTTTGCACCATCTGAGGGTACTTCAGGGGTATCATCGGGCGGGCCTGAGGAGGAAGAGCCCCTAGAACCCAACTCAGAGGAGGTACGGGAAACTAGGTGGTGGGCACCCTTATATGAGGGATATGTCGCCTGGATGGACCGCACTCGTTTCATTCTAGAAAGGGATGGGGTGGTTGACCATTGGTGGGCTCCTGGGGATTTTGACGATGAGGCCTATCTCAAGGAGCTACGAGTACGGTGGGACCGAATACAAGTAGGTCTTATTACCCCAAAGGGATCTGAAGGGTTAGATGATCCGGTGGAGTCAGATGAGCCCCTGTCATGGGTGTTACCGGGAAAGGCTGGGCAAACTAAGTTAACCCGGGCCTGCCGAGCTGAACGGGCTATTGCAGCTAAATATAAAAGATCCCATGGGCTTGAATACCCATATGTCCCTGAACCTCTGATGAGGGAAATAGAGGACAATCGAGAAAGGTGGCTTCGTAATGATATCGAATAGTATATCGTGAATAAGGGAGGAGCCATTAAGGGAGTTCAGGCTGAGCAGAGGGTCTCTCAACTGATACGGGTCTGGAAAATAGGGCGCAGCGTTTATATGCACAAGGTGGTGTATTACAATGAGCGAGGCTTGCCCCGAGAGTTTAGTGTAACAGTCACCGATGCAGCGGGGCGGGAGGTGAAGAAACCAGACCCTCGACACTACTATTAGGTCCGTCAAAGAGTGGTCTGCCTTTTTCTTTGATGCTCTCTGCTGGTCAGTGAGCGTATGTTCTGTCATTATTATGTGAAGGTGATAATGTTTAACCGCTAAGTTTGTGTGTTCTTTTTCAGTGTTTCCTGGAGCGAGGTACACCAAATTTAGGCCCCAGCCGGGACGGTGGGGATTCACCAGGGGGAGTATATAGCCATGCATAATAATGGTATATTGCTTTCCTCTCTGTTGGCAGTAAGTCCTGGTAAGTACAGGTATGCCAGCAGTAGTTATGGAGGTTTTCCCTCACCCCATGGTGAGGTGCCCTATGTATGGAGGGGAGTGGCTGTATGCTCTGAGTCCCTGGATAGTGACATCAGGGATGCACCTGCCTCCTGAAGTATATAAGGCACAACACAGTTAGTTACAGTGTGTTCCAGCAGCTGTGGAAAGTTGTTGGGAAGTTGTATTGCCTGCATAAGGGATTGTAGGAACACTTTGTGACCCTAGTGAAGTAACTAGCGGTCCAGGTTGACCAATCAGCCTGTCTAAGCCACTCTGTGTCCAGGGACCTGGCACAGAGAGGATCTCCCTAGGAGAAGAGGGAATCCCACTTCAATTCGGGAGGGCGTACCTGGCGAAGGGACAACACGGAGAGATGTGCGGCTAGAGCCGGCAGCTGCATGGGGCAGTCTGCTACATCACCATCTACAATGAAGATGACCTTGTTAACGATACCCCCACTGTGTGAGTGTGAAATTACTCAGCAGTGGATGGCACCACCAAGAACGAGTTCCTCACCAGGACCATCTCCCTGCGGAAGCATAGACCCTGATGAGGTGGAGGCGCTGCACATGATGTAAGTTGAACTCGCACCCACTACCTCAGCTACCTGTCCTGATAATATCCCCTACTACCATCAAGTGGGAGACTCAGGAGTTCTGTTGCCTACAGGTGCACCACGAAACACAAACACGTAATGGGAGCTGGTTATTAGAGTACCCGGGCCAATGTGAGATTGGGGGGGGGAAACCCGTTACATATATATATATGCATATTTCTATGAACGGAGAGTCCGCCCCCCCTGGGGGGCAGAGAAGGTGAAGGGGCTGGGCGGGCGAGAGGAGGAGGGAGCCGAAAAGGGAGAAGAAGGGTACGGACAGAGGGGGAGGAGCTCTGTGATGGGAGGCAGCTTCAAATGGCCTGCTCATAAGCATCTGGTCCTTAGTCCCCCCAATGAGGTCCCTCCAGGTCCCGACCATGATCCAACAATGTCACCCTTCAGATGTATCTGCCTCTACAGGAGTTTTCAGACAGGGGACTTTTATATGGCCTTGTTCTCTTTTGGGACGATGTAGGGAAACACTGAGTGGGAATCAAGACCAGAGGATACATTTCTAGACCTCAGCCGATCCCTCCAAAGGCACCACCGGTCTCTGGCGGTCTCCAGAAGGGCCTACTTTGCTCCGCCTCTGATCGTGGCTATTTCGATTTATTTGGGCCTCTTCAGGTGGTTTGTGCGTAAAACCCAGGGCCCTCATGAATGCTGGTCCACCTTCCGGGCTTCTCAGGCAGTGCATTGTGCCCTCCCTCACCACCATCAATCGAAACGGGAATCCCCATCGGTATTGTATCCCCCTGCCCCTCAGGGCTGAAGTGATATGTTTCAAGCCCCTGCGTCCAGCGAGGCTGGTGGGAGAAAGGTCCTGGAAGACTTGTAGGTTGATATTCTCAAATAAAAGGATATTTGTACTCCTGATTGCCGCAAAAAAATCCTCTTTCACCTTGAAGTAATGAAATCTGGCAATCACATTCCTTGGGGGGTCCTCAGGGTGGGGTTTTGGGCGGAGGGTTCTGTGACATCTGTCCAGCAGGAGAGATTCAACATGGTTGGGGAGTGTGTCAGATAGCCATTTTAGAATGAAGGTTTCAGGCTCCAAGATTGACTCTGGTATTCATCTGAATCTTAAATTGTTCCTCCTCTCCCTGTTTTCAGAGTCTTCTAGTCGATCCTCTATTTCAACCATCCTAGATTGTAGATGATCTGTGTTTTTGGTAAGAGACTGTTGATGGCGAATAGTCTCATCTAATTTTGTTTGTAGAGTGACCGTCCTTTCTCCTAAAGAGGATAGGTACCTTTTTACCTTGCGAATTTCCACCTGAAGTAGTGCCTTGAGCTCTCGTATAGG
This sequence comes from Ascaphus truei, assembly GCF_040206685.1. NCBI lineage: Eukaryota > Metazoa > Chordata > Amphibia > Anura > Ascaphidae > Ascaphus > Ascaphus truei. The sequence goes on along the minus strand of NC_134485.1, from coordinate 335,760,327 downwards.
TCAATTATGTCTTGTTGTGTAGATTGCCGGCTCGTACCCTCCTCCGCCGAGTCCTGACCCCCCGATTCTGCCCGAGTACTGGAGGATGGAGATCTAGAGGGTCCTCTATCTTTAGCAAAATATGATACTAGGTCGCTTGATTTGATCTTTTTGGGTTTTGGGGCCATGTTTGGGTATTCACGTAGTAATGAGAGTCGGTTTTATAGAAAATTTGTTGGGTTTTATCTGTGGTTTTATCTTTAGTTTTAGCTGTTATTTGTCCCTGCCACGGCTGAGTTCATCCTTTACACACTAGTCATTATTGGTTCTCCTGGTCTCTTTTACTTTTTTTATGTGTAGTTTTCGTCGTTTTTGAACCTGTGTTGAATGTAATTTGCCTTTAATATGTTTTGTTTAATCAGTGGATGGCTAATCTTATGCTTCGAATGATTCTCACAATATTACATAGCCTTTGTCTCAGGATGCTCTGTCAAACAAATCCATCAAGGGTTATTCTTTGTGTTTGCTGTCATTTTATTTGTTTTTTTTTTGTTTAGCAGATGATTTTACTGTTTAGAAACACTTTGTTTGTGCCTAGCCTTCAGTGGAAGCTCTGATTTACTGGCTCTGCATTTGGGCAGGGGAGGGAAGGGGTGCAAGAGAGTCTCCACAAGGTGGCTATCCCTCTCTTTCTCCAATCTTTTTTACACTCCTGCTTTGATTGGTTTGTTATGTCCTCCAATCCTATCCCTTCCTCCCTCCCCTCCGGTTTACTCTATCGGCAGGGGAGGTCCCTCAGCTTGGTCACTCACAGTGCAGTGCACCTCTTTTGGGGATCTTTCGTGTGAGAAAATGACTCAACCTTATTGCCGGTCTTGGTCCCACTCACTCACCTCGGGTAATCACTTCACCCTCCGGTCCGGATCACTGGATACTCGGAAGTCAGGGAAACCTCACGGGTTCAACGGCCAATTTGTATTCTCCCGTAGGACGGTTGAGTAATCTTTCTTTCTTTCTGGATTAGATATTTATTTATCTTCTGATCGAGCTTTCCGGGTAAGATGAACAAAACAAAAAGAATAACCCCTCCAAAAGCGCTAACCTACACTAAGCTAAGTGCTAATAATATGTGCTAATGTAATTAAATGTGCTCGTGCAACAACAAATTAAAGTGACTTACACATTGCTGTGAGAAAAAAGCAGCTAGGTGACAATAATGACAGGTATTTCCAAACCTGATATACACAGTGAACAAACAAATATAAAGTCCCCAGCGCTAAAGTCCAAGATACCGTGATCTTTAAGGCAGTCTCTAGTCTTTAAGGTGGTAGTTGGGCTCTTGTGTCGATGCTCCAGATGGGATGATGTCCTTGATGTAGATGGATACACCGTCTGAAATAACAGATAAACAGACACACCTGATTGCGCAGTGTGTTACAGCAATCAGAGCCCTATCTGAGATGTGAAAGAATCCTACTCACATAATGAACGCCAAAATGTTCAGTGGAGAGGATCTGTGCTTGCTTCCCCTGTAATCCGCTCCTCACACGAACCCCACGTGCAGACAGCTTACTAGGGACAGCTGGCAGTGTACACCCTCTATCCTCAATGGCGTCGGGGATGCGTCCGTTATGGCACCTCCACCGATGTGAGACAGGAATGTGTACAAGATAGTGTAGTATGAACAGACCTTTATTGCTTAAAACACTATAAAACGTAATAAAATACACTCACATGGTGCAATGATAGATGGTACTGCTCAATATGCCGTCCGCAGCTTGCATTTCCTGATACCGCACCGGAGAGAATCACTGCACACAGACACGCTGTCGACTTGGCGTGTGACGTCAGTGCTAAAGGAAGCTCTCCCCGCGGCAGGACTACAATGGCTGCGATGGTTCAAATGACTAAGCTCCTCCTCCCTACGCGTTTCGTGACACGTGGTCACTTCGTCAGGGGATGGTGGAGCTTAGTGTGTGACGCCTTATATGCAAACCCAGATGGAGAGATACTCCTACTTGGGGTGGGACTTAGCTGTAATGTCGGTCGAGGGGGATCAGCTCTGTCACTAACAGCGCGATCGGGGTTAATGCCTTGCCAACATTTAACATATATGTCCACATAATGTGCAATAAATGGGAACAGTACAATGAACAAATTAAGAACAAATAAAATAATAAAACAATCATACTTACATATAAACACCCATGTATTATCATGGTGTAGATCACATATTTATAAAGTTAATACATTCATTATGCAATCCCTGAATGTTTTACATAAAATATCCCACTCTGCGTAGCTGGGATAACTTAAGAGTCCCACCCCAAGTAGGAGTATCTCTCCATCTGGGTTTGCATATAAGGCGTCACACACTAAGCTCCACCATCCCCTGACGAAGTGACCACGTGTCACGAAACGCGTAGGGAGGAGGAGCTTAGTCATTTGAACCATCGCAGCCATTGTAGTCCTGCCGCGGGGAGAGCTTCCTTTAGCACTGACGTCACACGCCAAGTCGACAGCGTGTCTGTGTGCAGTGATTCTCTCCGGTGCGGTATCAGGAAATGCAAGCTGCGGACGGCATATTGAGCAGTACCATCTATCATTGCACCATGTGAGTGTATTTTATTACGTTTTATAGTGTTTTAAGCAATAAAGGTCTGTTCATACTACACTATCTTGTACACATTCCTGTCTCACATCGGTGGAGGTGCCATAACGGACGCATCCCCGACGCCATTGAGGATAGAGGGTGTACACTTTCCGGGTAAGATAATTGATTAGTTTGTTAGTTTCTTTTATTTGTACAGTATAATTAGTTTAATTTAGTTTAGTTTAGGGGTATATTTCTCTTTTTTTTTTTGTGGAGCCCAACTGACCAGCGACTACGCAGCCCTAAGTTCCGGCGCGCGAACCAGTCTTTTACTAGTCCCAACGTCTTCTCGGTACCATTGCCATGATTGTCGCGGAGGTAGCCGAATACTACATGTCTGTATTTGTAAGGGCGTTCCAATTGTTTAGTTACCATGCATAACTTGCTGACTTTAAACAGTACTCCACTCTTTATTACTAGTTTAGGCCATTATCTTACTAGCAGCCATCTCTCACGATGCATTCCTGTGATGGCAGAGGCCGACTTCTGATTGCTCAAAGTTAGCTATACTTCTTTTAAGCCTGGATATGTCTTTTGTGCTTTCTGGAGATCCTGCCTGCTTAATCGGGGCAACCCTTCCATGATTAACTCTACAGGGTGAGTGTAGACAAGGGTTATAGTGGTGGGGAATATTCTCATTCTATCAACTACCCTTTTTGGGTTACCGTCATGGTGAGGTGGGGTGTCTCAATTTGTTTGCACAAAGTTTGTATCCCGGTGGCTGTAATTTCGTCCCACCACGTATCCGTCTCCCGGTAGCTCTGTGAATCTCAGACAACGCCTCAATGTTTTGCCTCCCTGGTCTGTATTTCAGGCTGACATTGTATGGTGGCCAATGCAGCTAGCACCTATGACCAGTGGTATACCATTTAGCCGGAGAGGATGTATGTGAGTGGGTTATGTCCATGTGCACCACAAACATTGTTCCATATAGGTAGTCATGTAATTTGTCAACTACTGCCCATTTCAAGGCCAGAGACTCAAGCTTGTGCACTAGGTAATTATTTTCTGATGGTACTAGCCCCCTGCTAACAAATGCAACAGGCTGATGTCCCTGGGAATGTCCCTGATATAATACAGCCCCTAGTCCTTCTAGGCGTGCGTTCACATGCAATACATAGGGCTTTTGTGGGTCGGAAAATGCCAGTATTGGAGCATTAGTGAGACAAGCCTTGATGGCTTTGAAGGCCTCCTCACACTTGAGAGTACATCTACTGTATCTCCAAATGGAGGCTGGTGGCCTCAGGGGCCATACTGTGTCCTCGAGTCGGCACCTTCTGTCAGGCAGGTTAATGGCTGCACTATGGCCGCAAAGTTATTTACGATCCACCTATAATATTCGCAGAACCCTAAGAATGGTCGAAACTCTGTCAACTTCCTGGGCCTAGGCCAAGATGCAATAGCCTCCAGTTTGGATGTATCCGTAGCCACCCCTTCTTCAGACACGATGTGTCCCACATAAATGACAGATGTTTAAAGAACTGACATTCATCTAGGGACAGCTTCAATCTGCTCTCACTTAGCCAATTCAGTACCTTCATCAGGTCCGTCTCATACTCTTCCAAGGTTCTCCCAAAAACTATCAGGTCGTTCAAGTATACTAACACCTCCAGCAAGTTCATTTTCCCCATGACTCATTCCATCAGTCTCTGGAAAGTGTCTGGGGCTCCTGACACTCCTTGGGGCATGCATTCAAATTGATAAAATCCGAATGGGCATCGGAAGGCTGTCTTCTCTTTGTCTTGGTCACATATTGGAATCTGATAGTATCCACTAGGTAAATCAAAGACCGATAACAACTTGCTCCCTGTGAGACAGTCCACTCATCTTCTATGCTTGGCATGGTATATATTGGTCAGGAGTGGTTTGCTTCTCACAGCCCCACTTTTTTTCCAGGGCACACCTATTGGTGAAGCGTATGGACTGCGGGATTCCAAGATTATACCTGCCCCCATCAATTCTTGTCGGTGGCGTTTCACATCTTCTACCTTAGCCAGGGCCAATCTCTGTGACCTTTCTCTCAAAGGACAGGTATCACAAAGGTGTATCAAGTGCTCCACTATCTTTGCACGTCCAGCGTTCCACTTATGAGTGGAGAACACTTCAGGCCTTCGAGCCATCTTCTCCTTTAGACGCCTCTTTGACTGTTCTGGGGCAGTACTGTCTCCGAAGTGAAATATATCTGGGGTCAACTTACCCCGTAATTTTTTCTTCCGGGCTGGATCCATTACTTCGGCACTGTACAGATGGGCCACCACAGTGCCTCTCCATACCAACATATCATGGGCGGTCTCGTTTCTTACTTCCACCACAGCCCTTTCTATTATCTTTCTGGGTATGGACAGTACGCCACTCTTTACCAACAGTCCTTCTAGGTATCCTCCAAGAGAAGGACTGTCTATCATGATTGTGACCCTACTATGTCCTGGAAAAGGGTCGCCTTTCCATTTATCTTCTGTATACTGTTGGTTGGTACTCAGAGTAGGTGCGGACCAATCCATCTGACTTCCCCAGATGCCCCTTGCTCTGAGCCACAGCTCTATTTTCTATTTGTTGGTAGGCCTTCAAACATAATGGATGAATGGTCAGGATCTGTCCATTGTCACTCCTGCCTACCTTCTGGCACCATTTTGATAGCTGCCCAAAGATATTTGCATTGGTCACGATTATGGCTCCAGTCTCTTACTTACATATTAGGGCAACCACTGTTAGAGGTCCCAACACACCGGTTATCTTCTTTGGAAATGTTTACCACTATATACCTCAGATATGGGTAGCTGGCATTACTGAGGCCCCACACGACAAGCCCCTCCAAGGGCTGCAACAGCAGTTGTTTCAGGTGTCGATCATACCATGGTTTAAAAATAATTGATACTTGGGGTCCACTATCCACTGGCCTCTGGGGCCACCAGCAAGGATGACACATTTCTTTCCCTTTATTTTTGCCTCCACTCGTGCCGACGGTCCAAGGAGTCCTCTTGGCAAATGGGATGAATGTTGTTCTTTTGCCGGTGCAGTCCGAACTAAGCCTTTCTGCACACGGGGCCCAGTATGCTCCTTCAATGGGTCCCTGTGTCATTTCCCGGGTTAGAACGGGACCAGATAAACTGATTAGTAATCAATGGTAGATTCTCCCTCTTTTGGCAATGGCCAGCAGGGTGCCTTTTCTTTCCACATCTATAACAGAAATCCAGCCCTCTATTCTTCTAATCGGGGGTTCTTCGAGGTTTTTTCCCCAATCTAGAGATCATCTCCCTCCTTGGTGGCCACCGTACCTCTCCCCAGAGGAAGTCGACATACTGACGAAACGCGTTGGATTTTTGGACTACTGAGGCCACCATACTCACTCTACAAGGACTCCCATTGGCAGACGTGTGAAGGAGGCGGAGCATCCCCTGGCGCGAGTGAGAGACGCGATCGGGAAGGGATGTGTCTGCATACACACATGCATCAGGAAGCTGAGTCTGGAGTAGGGCTGAGTGCACCCAGAGTCACTCTCTGCGATTTAAACAACAGGAAAAGTGTGAGTGTTTCCTTTCCCATATATGTTGTATGTTTTGCATCAAGTAAATTATTTATTTATTTATAAAATATTTTACCAGGAAGTAATACATTGAGAGCTACCTCTCGTTTTCAAGTATGTCCTGGGCACAGAGTAAAACAAATAATACATGGTTACAAGTACAGTTACATAAATGAACAGGGTATACATTATATACAAGACATTGCGTGCACAGTTAAAGAAAATATATATTATGAGCATATGAAACAGTTACAGACCAGGTTAAAATGTGAGACAGCCTTAGATTTGAAAGAACTTAAACTGGTGGTGGATGTGAGAGTCTCTGGTAGGTTGTTCCAGTTTTGGGGTGCATGGAAGGAGAAGGAGGAACGTCCTGATATTTTGTTGAGCCTTTGGACCATGAATAGTCTTTTGGAGTCTGATCTCAGGTGATAAGTGCTGCAAGTGGTAGGGGTGAGGAGCTTGTTCAGGTAGCTGGGTAGCTTGCCCATGAAGAATTTAAAGGCAAGACAGGAAAGGTGAACTTTGCACCTAGACTCTAGTGTTGACCAATCTAGTTCTTTGAACATTTCGCAGTGGTGTGTGTTGTAGTTGCATTGGAGAACAAAACGACAAATTGAATTGTAGAGGGTGTCAAGTTTGCTAAGGTGGGTTTGAGGAGCCGAGCCCTATACTATGTCTCCATAGTCAATAATTGGCATTAGCATCTGCTGTGCGATACGCTTTCTGACCAGGAGACTTAGGGAGGATTTGTTCCTGTAAAGTACCCCTAGTTTGGCATAGGTCTTGGTTGTCAGGGTATCAATGTGCATCCCGAATGTTAAGTGGGAGTCAAACCATAAGCCCAGGTATTTAAAACTAGTGACAGGTGTTAGGGTGGTGTTAGCGTTGGTTCTAATCAGGAGGTCAGTCACTGGAAGCTTTACAAATTTAGTCTTGGTCCCAAATACCATTGTTACAGTCTTGCCAGTGTTTAAAAACAGTTTGTTTTGGGAAATCCAGTTTTCGAGTCTCAAAAAGTCAGACTGTTGAACAGATGTGTTGAAGGTCAGAGAGGCTATGGCTGTGTGCATATAGGATTGTGTCATCTGCATACATGTGTATTGAGGCTTCCTTACAAGCTGTGGGAAGAGCATTAATGAACACTGAGAAGAGTAGGGCCCCCAGAACAGAGCCTTGCGGGACACCACAGGTGATATCCAGGGGGTTGGAGTTAGAGCCTGAGATGGACACATGTTGGGATCTTCCTGATAGGTAGGACTGAAACCAGTTTAAAGCATGTTTCCCTATTCCAGAGCTCTGGAGTTTGTTAAGCAGGATAGCATGATCAGCTGTGTCAAAAGCCTTTGCAAAATCTAGGAATACTGCACCAGTGAGTTGTCCCCGTTCCATTCCACACTGGATTTCATTGCAAACTTTTAGCAGGGTAGGTACGGTGGAGTGTTTGGGACGAAACCCAGATTGGAATTGGCTAGGGAAATTTGTCTTGGTGTAGAAATCACTTAATTGGGAGTGGACACATTTTTCCATGACTTTGGATAGAATTGGGAGAAGTGAGATTGGCCTGTAGTTTGAGACAGTGTTTTTGTCCCCACTTTTGAAGATTGGGACAACTCTGGCAGTTTTCCAGGTCTTGGGGATATGGCCTGCAGACAGGATAGAGTTGACTATGGACGCAATTGGTTTGGCAATGGCTGGGGCACCAAGTCGTAGGAACCTAGATTGTAGTAAGTCGGGTCCACATTGGCTGCTTAGTTTTAGTTTGAGGAGCGCTTGTATAATCTCCTCTTCAGATACTGGGCCAAATTGAAAATTGTGGGCAGTGTTGGGAGGGGGGGACTGTAGGGATACTCCCAGGATGAGATTCATGTTTGGGGTGTGTGCTGCGTTTCGCTAATAAGTTAGTGGCACACCTCACAAAGTAATCATTGAATGCATTTGCAATGTCAGTGGGGTTTGTCAGAGTAATATCCCCCTTAGTGATATTACTTGGGTGTTGATGGTTAGGAGGCTGGAATATATTGTTGATAACCTTCCAGAAGTTAGCTGGGTTTGATGTATTTTGGTGGAGATTGTCAGAGTAATATTGTGCTTTTGCATGCCTTGTTTGCCTTGTGCACATGTTCCGCACGCATCTGTAGTGATTGAGATCCTTGGTAGTGCCAGTTACTTTGTAGCTTTTCCACAAGGCATCCCTGAACTGGTAGAGTGCTATAAGGTCAGGTGTAACCCATGGAAGGTGGGCCCCCCGTACCCTTATTTTGCGTAGTGGAGCATGGGCATCGCAGAGTTTTAAGAACTCGGATTGGAAATAGTCGAGCGCAGAATCAGGGTCAGGAATTAAATCGATTCTGTGCCATGGGCAGTTGGTAAGGTCATCCAGAAACTGTTGTGGGTTAAAGTTTTTAAATGTTCTAGTGAGGAGAACTTTAGGGCTTGAAAGGGGCGGTTTAATTTTCCTTACACAGTACACTATTGCATGGTCACTGAAAATATCAGGAAGGATGCCAGAGGATTGGATTCTGCTGGGGTTTGAGGAGAGAATCCAGTCTAGCAAGGAATGGTTATGCGATTTCAGGTTTATCCGTGTGGGTTGGGAAATGAGTTGTGATAGGTTAAGTGACTTCAGTTGTATCTGGATTTTGTGGTTTTTAGGGTCAAGCCAATTGAAGTTGAAATCCCCAAGAACTAGCAGCTCACTCTTCTCATTCAGAGAGGAAATGGAGCCAAGAAATTGGGTGATATCAGTCAAGGATTGTAGAGTGGCTTTAGGGGGGCGGTAGATGCCAGCAAGCAAGATGGGCTTAGAAAAGGGGAGGCAGATTTTGCCAACTAGAATTTCAAAAGAGGATGGGCTTGGTGGGCAATTTAACAGTGTAAATTGTAATGTGTCTGCAATATAAAATAATACCCCTCCTCCTCTCTTTGACCTATCTCTCCTAAAAATGGAGTATCCCTGAATGGCAATATTTGCATCAGGGGTTTTAGGGGATAGCCATGTTTCTGTAAGAACGATGGCTTTGGGTTTATGCATAAGGCACCATGTGTTACGCCGGTGCTGCCCGCAGACCAGACCCGTCCCCTGTGCTGAGGTGGTACGTAGGGATACACGCACCCGCAGCAAAGGGAGCGCGTCCGGAGTGTGGTGTTAGTGTTGCCAGGCCAGGTATAGTAAGGAAGACAATACTTGCCGGTACCGGTAGTAGAGGAGGAGTAGTTATTGCCGTTGCCAAGATCAGGGATTGGAGAGTTGCGGATGGTCGAAGGTATAAGCCGTGTTACAGGGATGCCAGAAGTCACGAAGTCCAAGTAGAGCCGAAGTCGAGAGCCAGAGGGGGTAGTCGTCCAATCCGCGTCAATACCTGAGGAGTCACTGAGAGAGTAGTCAAATGCTTCCATACAGAACTATGTCGAGCGATGAGTGATGGGAAGCACAGGCAAAATAAAGCTGGGCAGGCCAATGGGAAAAGTGGGCAGGCCTGGAGGACTGCAAGGAGTCCTCCCTGATAGGAGGGAGGTGTTACAGCCCAGCTGAGTGTAATCATTGATTTGCATGGAACTGTGTGATGCTTGGGGGCGACGCCTCACTGCAGGAGCAGTGGTTAAAAGTGCTCTGTTAGGCGTGTGCTCTGTAAGCTGGGAATGCATGCACATAACGTCTGGGGCTGGTGTGCGTGTGTGCGTGGATTCGGTGACTGACGTGCGTATGCACATGGGGACAGAGACAGATGCACGTGTGCGCATAGAGCGCGGAGCTGGGGACACACGCAGAGGCTGCGGTTCAACAGGCACCTCTTCGGTTGGTGCAATCCTGTGATGGCGAGGAGCCAGAGTGCCAGTGGCAGACAACGGAGGTATGTGGGAATTGCGCTGCATACGCTTGGACGCCTGAGTACCGACAGTAGGTGAGTAATGGTCGCGCTGACGGCGCTTAGACACCAGATTCCTTACACCATGCCCTTAGTTCATCCAGTTTGGGCAGCACGCTCCGGATGTTTATATGGGCGACAGATAGCCCTTTTTGGAATTTAAAGGTGGAATTCTCAGGGGCATGGGACAGAGCTGAAATGGGAGGACCTGGGTTAGGTTCAATATCACCTGCTAAAGAGAGTAATAGTATGAGTAGAAATTTGGTTAGTTGTTTGCAAGTTGTAGATTTGTGGTGTTTGCCATTTGAGTGAGCAGTGGTTGGTGTGCTGGTTTTTAGAGTTCTCCACCAACATTGAGTAGATAGTGCAAGGCTTTTGAGTAGTCCAGGGTGTATGGTGATGTTGGGTGTGGGCCAGGATGGAGGCGTTTGTAGTGGATAGAGGGAGTACCATCTCCATGAGGCCAGGAGAAAGAAAAAAGTTAAAATACATAGCAGGTTCATGATGCCAGAGGTAGGCAGTGCTGCAAGGAGCTGTTGTGAGCAGAGTGAGTGTGAGCAGACTAACAGCAGGTGTGTGCCTGTTCCTTGTCAAATGTTGAGCTGTATTGCAATGCTAGAGTCAGTTCAGGGTTTCAGTGTATTGTGCAGCCAGTTTTGGGAGAGACTGCAGTAAATAAGTTGTAAAGGTGTGGGGGGTTGAAATAGACAGGTTAGCAAGCATGGGATCATAGTGTGATCTGAATAGCTTACCATTTGTTGTCTTGAGTAAAAGACTGTGCAGTAGATCCAGTCCCCAGTCACCTCTAGTCTAACTGTATTTATCACTTAAAAAGCTCACTTTAAATGCCTCACTGTCTAATGCCAATTGCAGTTCCTGCAAATTGCAGGAGAGGTGTTGGTATTATACAGCTAAAACCGTCACATGACCCTCCCCCTCCCCAATCAATCAGCTTGTTCCAGTTGGTCAATTAACAGCACAGAGTTGAGGGAAAAAAAAAAACTTTTTAAATTCAAACATACTAACTTATATCAATTCTACAAGGCCAGAGTCCGTCTTTTACACAGGATTTGAACATCAGGAACATACTTATATCAATTCTACAAGGCCAGAGTCAGTCTTTTACACAGGATTTGAACATCAGGAACATACTTATATCAATTCTACGAGGCCAGAGTCAGTCTTTTACACAGGATTTGAACATCAGGAACATACTTATATCAATTCTACGAGGCCAGAGTCAGTCTTTTACACAGGATTTGAACATCAGGAACATACTTATATCAATTCTACAAGGCCCGAGTCAGTCTTTTACACAGGATTTGAACATCAGGAACATACTTATATCAATTCTACAAGGCCAGAGTCAGTCTTTTACACAGGATTTGAACATCAGGAACATACTTATATCAATTCTACAAGGCCCGAGTCAGTCTTTTACACAGGATTTGAACATCAGGAACATACTTATATCAATTCTACAAGGCCAGAGTCAGTCTTTTACACAGGATTTGAACATCAGGAACATACTTATATCAATTCTACAAGGCCAGAGTCAGTCTTTTACACAGGATTTGAACATCAGGAACATACTTATATCAATTCTACAAGGCCAGAGTCAGTCTTTTACACAGGATTTGAACATCAGGAACATACTTATATCAATTCTACAAGGCCCGAGTCAGTCTTTTACACAGGATTTGAACATCAGGAACATACTTATATCAATTCTACAAGGCCAGAGTCAGTCTTTTACAGAGGATTTGAACATCAGGAACATACTTATATCAATTCTACAAGGCCAGAGTCAGTCTTTTACACAGGATTTGAACATCAGGAACATACTTATATCAATTCTACAAGGCCAGAGTCAGTCTTTTACACAGGATTTGAACATCAGGAACATACTTATATCAATTCTACAAGGCCCGAGTCAGTCTTTTACACAGGATTTGAACATCAGGAACATACGTATATCAATTCTACAAGGCCAGAGTCAGTCTTTTACACAGGATTTGAACATCAGGAACATACCTGTGAAGAGAATGCAATTAGATCCATGTCATATCAGCTGAGGTTATTGGTTATTGGTCTTGCATGAAGAAAGTGAGTATATTAACTATAGTCTAACTGTATTTATCACTTAAAAAGCTCACTTTAAATGCCTCACTGTCTAATGCCAATTGCAGTTCCTGCAAATTGTTAATGTACTATTGTGTTTTCTTTTTCATATGAGGTTAATCATGAGCCTACAGCCCAGAGGATTCGGTCCCATATAGCAGCTGTAGATGTGTAATCAGTGTTTATATATTTGTTATCACTGGGTTATCTGCACATTATATTGCACTTTTTATCAATATTGCGCCATGAACACCAATATGTTTAGTCCAGGGCTCTTCCATTCGTATAGCGGTCATTAGTTCCAACAGTCCTCCACAGGGTTCAGCCATTTTATGAGACCCCGGTCACTGTTTGCTCGGTCTATCAGGGGTCTGACCCCTGTCCCTCTTTTGCAGACCAGGCTGTGCTGTCTACTAGCACACTAGCAGGATCAATGTCTTCATCACACATACACAGTATATATGCAGTGTTAGTACTATAACATACAAACATTTTATTCGTTGACAATCGCATCATCAACCGTATCTGGGACTGCTAGGAATAATGCTCTGTTACAATCCAGGCTGTCCAGTGCGCATTATTCACTTAAAATGGCCACAGTCATGGTGAGGAACTGTCAGTTACACTCGGCAGGGAGAGCGTTATAATTAGGGGAAAGTATTGAGTGTATTACACCAATTATGAAACTAAATCTCAGCAGCACCTCCACTGTAACCCCTCTTATTCGACTCAGACTAACACCTACCGCTGAGATGGGGGCCTGAGTCCTCCTTCTTATGTTATTCACATGTGGCCTTTATTAGACAAAAGTGAGGCAGACTACGGTAATGTTTCATTGCCTCAAACAACATGGCTGACAATTGAGGATGTTCTCCCTTTGCCTCTAGCAAAATGGCTGTCAACAGGAAATGACCTCTCACACACACTGAAGCAACCACGGCCATCTTGCTTCCCTGCAAATTCTTCCCTCATTTCCTGAAGAGGATGTCAGCCTCTGTTGGAGGTGAAATTACTCACACCTGTCTTTGCCCTTTAAAAGACTGTCATTCCCGCTCTCTCCTTGCCTGTGCAAGGCAGTCTTATCCTTGTGCTCTTGGACACCAAGTGTTCCTGTTTTCCCTACCTTGTTCCTGTTGGAATCCTTGTCTGCAACTCTCCATCCATATTCCCCAACTCTGCCTAGCGGGTCTGTCTCCCAGACAGCACAAGCGCTGTACGCAAACGTAACACTAACATCCTTTGTCATTGGTTGCTCCATGTCCATCATGAATCACATGCTCAGTGCACACTGGAGAGGAGTCTGACGGGGGGGCAGTGTGTGTTCTGCACACATCGTACCAGGGGTACACATATTAGTTAGAGCTGATGGCCTGTCAGTAAGAAGGCATCGTTGGAGGCTCTTTGTTTTGTTTTCCCCCTATCCCACCCGGGGGATCGAAGCTATTAGTTATATTGTGATTGAATTTATAGTTGAGGTTGTCACAAAATATTTTACACCATGGTTCCTATATTTTTGTAATTTTGAGAAATGAATCATGAAGAAACCCTACTAATTTCTCTATACGCACAATCTTCTACATTCTGTTGATGATCAAAACGACACTGGGAGCTGGTTGTTTCCAGTTTGCTGCTATTATGCACCTGGTAGCTGAGAATAATTGTGTTATTAGTTTTCCTTTCATCTTAGATTGGTCTATACAATAGATCTGCCCATAGGCCCGGCGTCTGTCCTAGAGTCCTACTTATGATGGTATGAATTTGGCACTATAATTTTTTGATCTCTTACATTCCCACCAGACGTGAAACATACTGTATACCTAGCCGCAGTTGCTGAAACAGAGGGGGAGGGGGTAGGTTGGGAATGTTTGTTTAGCTTTTGGGGGGTGAAATGCCAGTGGAGGAGGAGTTTATAGCTGTTTTGTTTGTGTGTATTTATTGAGATTTTTCTTATTGATTTCCATATATCTTCCTGTTCATGTATGTAAATCTTTATTTATATAGCACTCACAGCTGTACTTGGCGCTTTACAAGAGAGACAATACAGTACAGGAAATTATAGTACAATAAGTGCAACAAACAAGATAAGACAATAGGAAAGGAAATCCCTGTCCTGGAGATCTTACAATCTAAATGGTATGAAGGGGGGCAAGGCACTATAAGTGCAGCCTTAGAATTTTAGCAGTAGTGTGCCAAAGGAAAGAACGGATCTTATACATATTGGGGAGGACAAAGCAACAATTTTTAGCCATGCCGTGAATGTGAATGGAGAAGGAAAGGGAAGAGTCAAATGCCACTCGTAGGTAATGTGATTTGGTGACTCGAATGATGGTAGAACCATTTACGGTGATGGAAAAAGGGGATATTGGGCCAGGTTTAGGGCGAAATATGAGGAGCTCAGTTTTAGCCATATTAAGTTTAAGGTGGCAGAGTGCCATCTATTAGGATATAACCAGGAGGCAATCAGAGACTTGGGACTGGATTTCAGGATAGATAGATACGTCATTTCCGTTCTGTCCGCGTCAATTTATCTTATCTATCAAATTGACGTGGACAGACCGGAAGTGACGTATCGGGACACAGTGAAGCCTGCTGTACAGACCCATTGCGTGCAAACTCTCCAGGACAAGCCGTGAGGGCACGGAGGAGACGCCAGCAGCTGGGGGAAGTACACAGTACAGCAGGGACCCTGTTCTAGCACTACCAGAGAGACAAGACGGAGCGGTGGTGGTGAGACTATCACGCAGTTAGTTGTTTTACACACAATAGTGTTACACGCTGTTTTATACTGAACACAATGTGAGTGCGTTTTTTATCTTTTATTAAACATATAAAGTTGAATATTTTTTTATCTGCACTCTGGTCCCTTTTTCCTTTTCTTCTACACACTGAGGTTCCAACTTCCCGACTCCCAAAAAAACAAGCCTGTCTGAGGTTGTGATGTGCCTTTTATTACCTGCCACCTCGTGAGTAGGAATATCATAAGAGCCCAGATCTACTATATATTTCTCAAACAGTCATATGTGTCTATGTCTGTATGTGTCTCCCTGTGTCCCTCCCTGTGTCCCTAGCGGCAATCCCATTGGACCTGCCTCCGGCCAATGACATTGCTCCCTTGGCCCACCCGCCCCCGCACACCTCACACCACTGGCTCAGGCCAATGACATTGCTCCCTTGGCCCCACACCCGCCCCCACACACCTCTCATTGGCCTGCGCCCAACACACCAACCCCACTGCCACACTCTCCCAGCCCTCACTGAGGTTTGGAAACTGCTTCACAGCACCTAACCCTGGAAACGTTTCACAGCTCTCACCTCTCAACCCACAAAACCCTCACCGCCTGATACCACCAAAACAACTGCGGAATCAGGTACAGACTCTTACCTATATATATATTGTGTAACGCACGCTTACCTCCACACACCGCACCATCACGGAACGCACACCACCTCTTAACAACCACCCCCCCACCAATGCACACCACCGCAGCCACTGATAATCACTTTCACTGAGACCACAGTCCCCCCTCCGGACCCCTTCACCTCCCTCACCGAGCGCCAACACTACCTCCCTTCACCGAGCGCCAACACTACCTCCCTTCACCGAGCGCCAACACTACCTCCCTTCACCGAGCGCCAACACTACCTCCCTTCACCGAGCGCCAACACTACCTCCCTTCACCGAGCGCCAACACGACCTCCCTTCACCTCTCTCACCGTGCGCCAACACTACCTCCCATCAGCTCCCTCACCGAGCGCCAACACTACCTCCCTTCAGCTCCCTCACGGAGCGCCAACACTACCTCCCTTCAGCTCTCTCACCGAGCGCCAACACTACCTCCCTTCAGCTCCCTCACCGAGCGCCAACACTACCTCCCTTCAGTTCTCTCACCGAGCGCCAACACTACCTCCCTTCAGCTCCCTCACGGAGCGCCAACACTACCTCCCTTCAGCTCCCTCACGGAGCGCCAACACTACCTCCCTTCACCTCCCTCACGGCCCGCATCATAACCTCGCACGTGGAGCGCCAACACTACCTCCCTTCAGCTCCCTCACGGAGCGCCAACACTACCTCCCTTCAGCTCCCTCACGGAGCGCCAACACTACCTCCCTTCACCTCCCTCACGGCCCGCATCATAACCGCGCACGTGGAGCGCCAACACTACCTCCCTTCAGCTCCCTCACGGAGCGCCAACACTACCTCCCTTCACCTCCCTCACGGAGCGCCAACACTACCTCCCTTCACCTCCCTCACGGCCCGCATCATAACCGCGCACGTGGAGCGCCAACACTACCTCCCTTCAGCTCCCTCACGGAGCGCCAACACTACCTCCCTTCAGCTCCCTCACGGAGCGCCAACACTAACTCCCTTCACCTCCCTCACGGAGCGCCAACACTACCTCCCTTCAGCTCCCTCACGGAGCGCCAACACTACCTCCCTTCACCTCCCTCACGGAGCTCCAACACTACCTCCCTTCACCTCCCTCACCGAGCGCCAACACTACCTCCCTTCACCTCCCTCACCGAGCGCCAACACTACCTCCCTTCACCTCCCTCACGGCCCGCATCACAACCGCGCACGTGGAGCGCCAACACTACCTCCCTTCAGCTCCCTCACCGAGCGCGAACCCAACATCGGTACACAGCAAGCCCTCCTCTATACCGGACGCACCACTTAAAACACTCAAGTTACACCCCCCCTCCCCCTCCCTCCCCCATCCCCCCTCCCTCCCCCCTACCCCTCCCTCCCCCCCCTTCCCCTCTCCCCCCCCCCTCCCCTCTCTCCCCCCCTCCCCTCTCCCCCCCCTCCCCTCTCCCCCCCCTCCCCTCTCTCCCCCCCTCCCCCCCTTCCCCTCTCTCCCCCCCTTCCCCTCTCTCCCCCCCTTCCCCTCTCTCCCCCTCTCCCCCCCTTCCCCCCCTCCCCCTCTCTCCCCCCTTCCCCTCTCTCCCCCCCTCCCCCCTCTCCCTCCCCCTCTCTCCCACCCTCCCCCTTCCTCCCCTCCTCCCTCCCCCTCTCCCACCTTCCCCCCCTCTCTCCCCTCCTCCCCCCTTCCCCCCCTCTCTCCCCTCCTCCCCCCCTCTCTCCCTCTCCCACACGCCATCACACACGCCCTCACGCACCACACACACGCACTCAGCCACGCACACACACACGCCATCAACCACGCCACACGCCCTCAGCCACACACACCCAAACATCATGTGCGGATACGCAACACACAATAACACTTACATACACAACTACCTACCCCCCACACAACAAACACCACAATGCATGCTGCGGCATATTCAATCCACCTACCCTACACAACACTTCAACACACCCGCACCGACGCAAAGACACACCAACACACCCTCACCAACCCAAACACCTTCACACTCAACACAATGCACATTTACTGCTCTGGAACACCTCTCTCCTGGAACCTGAACCCACCACACACCTAAACGTGCGCACAAACACACACCCACAACACAAAATAAGCTCTTATGTGAAATAAAATATATTTTACAAAATAAATATCATTGTGCCGTGTGTATTTTACAATTTCACTACACATTATTACACTACATTAACACATAATTAGTCACGGTTCACATCACGGGCAACGCCGGGTCTCTCAGCTAGTTTAATATAAAGTCATCTTGTACTTTCATCTGCACTCAGCTGTGTTTCTTTTTGTATTCTCCCATGCTCCCCCATGTATTTTTGAAGATAAGTAGCCTTTTTTTGCCAGGAAAGATCAAAGGTCAGCGAAATCAATTTAATTTGTGGAATGTTTAATACGTGTGCATCGGACTTGGAACTATTTACTTTGCAACCTGACACGAAACCAGCTTTGCTTATTTCCTCAATCAGGTGTTGGAGGGGAGATCATTGGTTTGGACAGTGAGAGAAGGATATCGTCTGCGAACAGACTTATATTGTTTTCTTTATTTCCTATTTTGTGTCCGGTGATAGTTGGCTGTCATGGCAATGGTCATGGCAAGTGGTTCCATACCTAGCCACTGACAACCTCAGAATACCACTACTTTGTTTTTAACCTCCGAGCACCACTTCTTTTTTAACTGACAAACACAGTTCCACTTTCTACATAAAGAAACAATTATTATTTTAAGAAACCTCTCTCTTATTGTACTCTCCAAGCTGCAATATTGTATAAAATATGGTCACTACATTTAGAATGGTTTACGTTATGTACAGAAGCATACAGGAGTATACTAATGTTGTGTGCTTCTGGAAAAACATGGTCACAAAGGGAGATTCACTGGCAGCGCTGGTACACCTACCTACCTATCACTTTCAATGTGTGTCATGCAGTTCCAGTGGGAAGCTAATGACCCCCCCAGCGCTTCTGATTAACTGTCTCAGCCTCTCACACACCTGGCATTATTTGTAATCATATACTGCAATATGCATATGCAATACTTACATAGTACCCTAAAATAGACACTTGTACACAGTCAGAGGATGATGCTAAGCTAAACAAACGCATAGACTGTTTATACAGGTTAATTAGAAGCTATGCTGAGATCATTACGCAGTCAGACGGTGTTGCAAGAAATATAAGTTACTACACTTACTACATAAGCTAATTAGCATCTTATTCTATGAACATATTTTGTTAGGCATTCAGCTTATTGTTTCTAATAAGAGCCTACATGAAGGCAATTATTTAGGCAGCTGATACATATGCCATTGTCAATATTACGTGTCAACTATATTCAAAGGAGTCAGAAGAAAATGCAGGATGATGATCCTACAGCCGGGCTAGAGTGCGTGGGCAATCCATAAATCATGATGACACACAAAGCAGGCACTTAATAAGCAAGCATACTTTAGAGCCCAGCGGACAAATAAAGCAGGTTAGGGGGAGGGGTGATAACGGGTGACTCTAAGGCTTTGGTCCCTCTGTGGCCGGCGGCGCGCGCGACCGCGGATCACCAGCTGCTTGCCTCTGTTCTTGAGGTCCCCTCTGGCTCCTTCCGGCGTGGCTGACTGCGTGCTGTGACGCGTCAGCCAGCCGGAGCTACAAGGAGCTTGTGATTTCGGCGAGTGCCGCGTCACGTGGCATGCAAGGGAACCAATCACGGATTGGATCCCAGCAGCCAATCCAATTCCCCCCCTCCTGCTCCGATCCCCTCGTTCCATTCACCCCCCTGCTCCGATTTCCCCCCTCTGCTCCGATCCCCCTTCCGATTCCCCTCCTGCTCTGATCCCCCTCCGGTTCACCCCTCCTTGTGTATTTGTGTGTGTGTGAGTGCCTGTGTGTGTGTGAGTGCCTGTGAGGGTGCATGTGTGTATGTGAGGGTGCCTGTGTGTGTGTGAGGTTGCCTGTGTGTGTTTGAGGGTGCCTGTGTGTGTGAGGGTGCCTGTGTGTGTGAGGGTGCCTGTGTGTGTGTGTGAGGGTGCCTGTGTGTGTGTGAGGGTGCCTGTGTGTGTGAGGGTGCCTGTGTTTGTGAGGGTGCCTGTGTTTATGAGGGTGCCTGTGTGTGTGTGAGGGTGCCTGTGTGTGTGTGAGGGTGCCTGTGTGTGTGAGGGTGCCTGTGTGTGTGTGAGGGTGCCTGTGTTTGTGAGGGTGCCTGTGTGTGTGAGGGTGCCTGTGTGTGTGAGGGTGCCTGTGTGTGTGTGAGGGTGCCTGTGTGTGTGTGAGGGTGCCTGTGTGTGTGTGAGGGTACCTGTGTGTGTGTGAGGGTGCCTGTGTGTGTGTGAGGGTGCCTGTGTGTGTGAGGGTGCCTGTGTGTGTGAGGGTGCCTGTGTTTGTGAGGGTGCCTGTGTGTGTGAGGGTGCCTGTGTGTGTGTGAGGGTGCCTGTGTGTGTGTGAGGGTGCCTGTGTGTGTGTGAGGGTGCCTGTGTGTGTGTGAGGGTGCCTGTGTGTGTGTGAGGGTGCCTGTGTGTGTGTGAGGGTGCCTGTGTGTGTGTGAGGGAGCCTGTGTGTGTGAGGGTGCCTGTGTGTGTGAGGGTGCCTGTGTTTGTGAGGGTGCCTGTGTGTGTGAGGGGGCGGAAGGGGCGGAGGGGCTGAGGACAGGCTGCAGTGCTGCGCATGGCCGCGCCCTCACGTCATGGCCGCGCCCTCCCACCCATTTTGGTCACGCCCACCCCCCCCCCACGCCAGAAAAAAATTCACTGCAGACCGCAGATTGCGGTGCAGTGAATTGCACGTGCCGCCGGCAAGCAAGGCGGCCGTGCGGGCACGTGCAGCGGGGCCTTAACCTAAGAATCGCCGACCATCCTAAACAAGAACAGCCTGGCTGATGCTAAGACACCCTCAGCCCACTCCACCCATAGAATAGCTGCTGTCACGCGGTATCCAGTGTGTCCCGCTGCAGAGGAGATGATTCACTGGGGTAAGTGTCTGGAGCTGTGCGTAGAGTCCACGTGCCACCAGCTGGAGTAATCAGAACAAGGAAACAGGAGAAGCGGTGCACCGAGGAAAGGAGATGGGACCAAACGCAGCTCTAACAAAAACGGCTATTTATTGAAAAAAAACGAACAAAAATCACATGGCTAGGTAACCTCTGACGCGTTTCATACCATAGCTATATTAGTTAAGGTGTTCTGGGGTGCAATGATAACTAGGGTATATAAAAAAACCGTCACAACATTGTCCTTGGGTGCTAGCAACTTTGACATTTAAGAAAATGTAATATAGAACCTAAGCATAGTTAATCCATAATAAAGGTAACTATATCAGCTGAATCTCAGTGTTATAGCAATACAACCAATTGAGAATTAAGGAACTAAATCATAGGGCGGACGAGATGAGGGGAAGATTTCTGTCGAGGGGATATGCCAAAATGGATCTCGATCAGGCGTTTGATTTAGCTCTTAAGACAGACATTCTCTGATTAATATGGACAGGAGCCAATTCAGACAGGGATGTCCTGCGGAGAGCACTAATGCGCCCTACTTCATTACATGATTTAGTGAGCAAGCCAATGCAATCAAATCCATAATTCGGAAACATTGGGGTACAATATCTTTAGACCCCATGATTCATAAAATGGTTTGCACTGGCCCTTGTGTGGTCTTCCGTAAAGCGGCTACATTAGTGAACTCTTTATCACCAAGTATGCTACAGCCTAATAGGCCTTCTAGTAATATGTTATCTCTCTTTCCCAAATTACAAGGTTCGGATAAATGTGGACGATGTAAGATCTGTCCCAAAATGAGAAAATCTACACATTTCTCTAACCGTGACGAGACACGCAGATTTAAGATTAAATCATTCATTTCTTGTCAGACAGAATTTGTTGTTTATCTATTGATATGCAAATGCAGCAAACAATATGTTGGCCTAACTAGCAGAGTTCTCAAGATTCGTATCTTAGAGCATCTGAGGCTGATACGTAACAAAGACATGCTGCACCCAGTATCAATACATTTCAACACCTGTCCATTGGGTTCGGTGGGATCCTTACAGTGTATAGCTCTTGAGCATATTCCGTTACCTCCGCATGGAGGAAATAGGATTAAAATCTTGCACCAGCGAGAAGCACATTGGATCTTTACGCTGAATACACTGCAACCCAATGGACTTAATGTAGAATGGGATCTGCGTTGTTTCATATAACATCTTGTGTATCATTTAGTTTTGCTGTTTAACTTGTTTTATTTATTCATTATATTTTTAACGATTTATAGTTCTATCAAAATGTATTTCTTTTTGCCAATGTTCCCGCCTTCCCACCCCCTAAACCCCCCCCCCCTCATACCCCTTTCCTTTCTCCCCCCTCCCTCTTTTCCCTTTCCCCTTCCCCCCTCCCTCTTTTTTCCTCCCTGCTGACCTCCCTGCTGACTTTCTTTGATGCAATTTATTATGATTTAGTTCCTTAATTCTCAATTGGTTGTATTACTATAACACTGAGATTCAGCTGATATAGTTACCGTTATTATGGTTTAACTATGCTTAGGTTCTATATTACATTTTCTTAAATGTCAAAGTTGCTAGCACCCAAGGACAATGTTGTGACGGTTTTTTTTATATACCCTAGTTATCATTGCACCCCAGAACACCTTAAACTAATATAGATATTGTCCTATTCATGTTGTTTTAAATATATGAGGAATGCATTGATGTTCCCTATAAACAACAAGATTATATCTAAGTATGATTCTAGTTACGCTGTAAAGTTATGTAAAGGGCATGGACACCACGGGGTTAATCAATTAGTCCGTTTTTCGCGGGCTTTTTTTATTTAAATGTACAGGCTCAGACCACGTCTCCCCACTCCAAGACGAAGCGCTGTTCCATAGCGTGAAACGCGTTGAGGGGGAGATCGTGGTGTAGCCGTGTGTGTGATGTGATGTTCCAATAAAGTTTTTCCAACTAAACCCGGAAGTAGCCTGGATGCTTGTCACTTGCAATGGCGCCGGATCTTCTTTCTTCTCATTACCTACATGCTATTTATCTGACTGAATACTGAATATCAACACCTTACAATTGTTGCTATAGACTGAGTGTAGAATATGTATACTATAGCTACAAGAGGTTAACACTTATGTTGATGCCATACATCTGGTTAGGAATGTATTTATATCCTATGTCAATGGTTATGGTAAACTATTGTTGGTATTTACTTAGAGCAACTGTAATCTGCTTTTCTAAGGATATTCAGAGGAGAGTTTATTTAAGGTTTCAAATACTATCAGTGGTAGCATACTGTAAGCATACTACTATACCAATCCAATCAGTTTGGAAACTATACTTATTATTGGTTAGTGGTAGCTAAATTATACTGCTATACCAGTCCAATCAGTTTGGATATTATACTTACTATTAGTTAGTTGCTATGCGCCACGTCAATCATGGGAAATGTTAATTACACTGTATATAATGTCACTATACGTCGTTGTTATGGAATAATAACATGCTATTGTTTTCAAATATACACATTGTTAGTGGTACATAAGAGATATACTATATACTATTTTCACAGGAATATTTGCATTTCTAGATTATTCAGTCTACTGTATACTATATCATATCTATGTACTTTGAGGGCAAATCATAGGGATCTTTTTGTGTGACGACTCTACCTCACATGCGTATCAGTGAATCCACTTTCAATGGATATCATGCAGTTCCAGTGGGAAGCTAATGCTCACAACAGCTCCTTGCAGCACTGCCTACCTCTGGCATCATGAACCTGCTATGTATTTTAATTTTTTTTTTCCTGGTCTCATGGAGATGTTACTCCCTCTATCCACTACAAACTCCTCCATCCTGGCCCACACCCAACATCACCATACACCCTGGACTACTCAAAAGCCTTGCACTATCTACTGAATGTTGGTGGAGAACTCTAAAAACCAGCACACCAACCACTGCTCACTCAAATGGCAAACATCACAAATCTACAACTTGCAAACAACTACCCAAATTTCTACTCATACTATTACTCTCTTTAGCAGGTGATATTGAACCTAACCCAGGTCCTCCCATTTCAGCTCTGTCCCATGCCCCTGAGAATTCCACCTTTAAATTCCAAAAAGGGCTATCTGTCGCCCATATAAACATCCGGAGCCTGCTGCCCAAACTGGACGAACTAAGGGCATGGTGCCTTATGCATAAACCCAAAGCCATCATTCTTACAGAAACATGGCTATCCCCTAAAACCCCTGATGCAAATATCGCCATTCAGGGATACTCCATTTTTAGGAGAGATAGGTCAAAGAGAGGAGGACGGGTGTTATTTTATATTGCAGACACCTTACAATTTACACTGTTAAATTGCCCACCAAGTCCACCCTCTTTTGAAACTCTAGTTGGCAAAATCTGCCTCCCCTTTTCTAAGCCCATCTTGCTTGCTGGCATCTACCGCCCCCCTAAAGCCCCTCTACAATCCTTGACTGATATCACCCAATTTCTTGGCTCCATTTCCTCTCTGAATGAGAAGAGTGAGCTGCTAGTTCTTGGAGATTTCAACTTCAATTGGCTTGACCCTAAAAACCGCAAAATCCAGATACAACTCAAGTCACTTAACCTATCGCAACTCATTTCCCAACCCACACGGATAAACCTGAAATCGCATAACCATTCCTTGCTAGACTGGATTCTCTCCTCAAACCCCAGCAGAATCCAATCCTCTGGCATACTTCCTGATATTTTCAGTGACCATGCAATAGTGTACTGTGTAAGGAAAATTAAACCGCCCCATTCAAGCCCTAAAGTTCTCCTCACTAGAACATTTAAAAACTTTAACGCACAACAGTTTCTGGATGACCTTACCAACTGCCCATGGCACAGAATCGATTTAATTCCCGACCCCGATTCTGCGCTCGACTATTTCCAATCCGAGTTTTTAAAACTCTGCGATACCCATGCTCCACTACGCAAAATAAGGGTACGGGGGGCCCACCTTCCATGGGTTACACCTGACCTTATAGCACTCTACCAGTTCAGGGATGCCTTGTGGAAAAGCTACAAAGTAACTGGCACTACCAAGGATCTCAATCACTACAGATGCATGCGGAACATGTGCACAAGGCAAACAAGGCATGCAAAAGCACAATATTACGCTGACAATCTCCACCAAAATACATCAAACCCAGCTAACTTCTGGAAGGTTATCAACAATATATTCCAGCCTCCTAACCATCAACAAAGAAAGTAATATCACTAAGGGGGATATTACTCTGACAAACCCCACTGACATTGCAAATGCATTCAATGATTACTTTGTGGGGTGTGCCACTAATTTATTAGCGAAACGCAGCCCAAACCCCAAACATGAATCTCATCCTGGGAGTATCCCTACAGTCCCACCCCTCCCAACACTGCCCACAATTTTCAATTTAGCCCAGTATCTGAAGAGGAGATTACACAAGCGCTCCTCAAACTAAAACTAAGTAGCCAATGTGGACCCGACTTACTACAATCTAGGTTCCTACGACTTGGTGCCCCAGCCATTGCCAAACCAATTGCGTCCATAGTCAACTCTATCCTGTCTGCAGGCCATATCCCTAAGATTTGGAAAACTGCCAGAGTTGTCCCAATCTTCAAAAGTGGGGACAAAAACACTGTCTCAAACTACAGGCCAATCTCACTTCTCCCAATTCTATCCAAAGTCATGGAAAAATGTGTCCACTCCCAATTAAGAGATTTCTACACCAAGACAAATTTCCCTAGCCAATTCCAGTCTGGGTTTCGTCCCAAACACTCCACCGTAACTACCCTGCTAAAAGTTTGCAATGAAATCCAGTGTGGAATGGAACGGGGACAACTCACTGGTGCAGTATTCCTAGATTTTGCAAAGGCTTTTGACACAGTTGATCATGTTATCCTGCTTAACAAACTCCAGAGCTCTGGAATAGGGAAACATGCTTTAAACCGGTTTCAGTCCTACCTATCAGGAAGATCCCAACATGTGTCCATCTCAGGCTCTAACTCCAACCCCCTGGATATCACCTGTGGTGTCCCGCAAGGCTCTGTTCTGGGGCCCCTACTCTTCTCAGTGTTCATTAATGATCTTCCCACAGCTTGTAAGAAAGCCTCAATACACATGTATGCAGATGACACAATCCTATATGCACACAGCCATAGCCTCTCTGACCTTGAACACATACTTCAGTCTGACTTTTTGAGACTCGAAAACTGGATTTCCCAAAACAAACTGTTTTTAAACACTGACAAGACTGTTACAATGGTATTTGGGACCAAGACTAAATTTTTAAAGATTCCAGTGACTGAGCTCCTGATTAGAACCAACGCTAACACCACCCTAACACCTGTCACTAGTTTTAAATACCTGGGCTTATGGTTTGACTCCCACTTAACATTCGGGATGCACATTGATACCCTGACAACCAAGACCTATGCCAAACTAGGGGTACTTTACAGGAACAAATCCTCCCTAAGTCTCCTGGTCAGAAAGCGTATTGCACAGCAGATGCTAATGCCAATTATTGACTATGGAGACATAGTATATGGCTCGGCTCCTCAAACCCACCTTAGCAAACTTGACACCCTCTACAATTCAATTTGTCGTTTTGTTCTCCAATGCAACTATAACACACATCACTGCGAAATGCTCAAAGAACTAGATTGGTCATCACTAGAGTCTAGGCGCAAAGTTCACCTTTCCTGTCTCACCCTCAAAAACTTTCTGGGCAAGCTACCCAGCTACCTGAACAAGCTCCTCACCCCTACCACATACCGCACCTATCACCTGAGATCAGACTCCAAAAGACTATTCATGGTCCCAAGGTTCAACAAAGTATCCGGACGTTCCTCCTTCTCCTTCCGTGCACCCCAAAACTGGAACAACCTACCAGAGACTCTCATATCCACCACCAGCTTAAATTCTTTCAAATCTAAGGCTGTCTCACACTTTAATCTGGTCTGTAACTGTTTCATACGCTCATAATATATATTTTCTTTAACTGTGCATGCAATGTCTTGTATATAATGTATACCCTGTTCATTTATGTAACTGTACTTGTAACCATGTACTATTTGTACAGTGTTTTTTTCTGCGACAGCACCTCCAGTCCAAGAGGATCCTGAGGCTGCCAGGATGAAACTTAGGGACACTTCTTCTTAGTGGATGTTTCAATCATAACACCAGATTGGGTATAACTGGGTTTATTGGTACATGCATGATGGTCACAGGTCACAGTCCCTGAATGCAGCACCCAGACTTTAGGCCTTGACTATCTCTCTTTATAGATACCTTACCCCCTGCTGGGGCAAGGCCTCAGCCTGCTCCCTCTGGGGAGATGCTCTCTGCTGCGTCCTCACTCTCTGAAGTACAGCCCAGAACAACTACACCCACTAACCCTTACTCTATTCTATAGAGGAGAAAGCCCCCTCCTTCCCCGGGGACTGGCTAGTAGGCCAGCCTACATACTGTTATAGACCCCCTGTAAGAGATGTGTGCAGATGGACGCAATGGAGACTGGTTTTAAGGTGAAATTAAATAAGGCTTTATTGCACCTGTTGCTTTAAACACAGCAAACATGTGAAAATCCACAAACAAAATCTGCTCCACGTTGGAGTATATTTACACTTGTAGTCCAGCGATTCACCAGCCCAAATCATAGAGACATTTATATATATATATATATATAGACAGACATAGATAATCAGTCTTATAAGAAAAGTCTTATCTGTCTCGTAGTTGTAGGGGGAAGGCTTCTCTCTTTCCTGGGTTGCTGCCTTTTCCTCAGGTTATCTCAGCATTCAGGTGTAGAAGTCTTGTGAGCTCTAGACATCTGTGATCCCTCTGTCAGTCTCATCTGTGAGACTCAGGAACCTCTGCTCTGTCTGTTTCCTTGGGCAGCCCAGTTGTGGACTAAGGAATCTCTCTTCCTGTCTCAAAGGCAGGCTTTTCTTACCAACCTCTAATCAGCCAGGTGGTGTTGGTTAATTGACTACCAGCAGTTAACCACCACACTGCTGGATTAGAGGCACCTTTTTGAACAGGGTCAAATCCCCTGTTACACGCCCCCCTTACTATAGAAGGATGATCCTTTACTTTATTGGTAACATAACACACAGAACAGCATAACAGGCCCTGCACGAGTTGTCCCCAACACTGCCCACTCATTACTGGGACTTACAGTTTTGGAGGGGCCCTGGAATCAGTAGTCCAAGGGGACTTGGCTACACTCTCCCTTTGGTTTTGAAAAGCCCTTCCGACCCCGCAGGAGGGCGTAACATCCACTATGAAGTTATACAATTTACATAAAATGCAATAAACATCTCAACATAAAATACAGTACATTTAGGACCGTCAATAATAATGAGCAGGGTGAGGTTTGCGCACCAGTTTCCCCATACTGTCACTCACGTCACTGAGTAGCAATGCTTGTGGCCATTCTCAGCGACATACTCTACCCTGTCTAGGTGTATATTGCGGCCTACATGCCATGTTTTACTTAGAAAAGCAAATCGTTCCTCCCGTTGGTGTGTATTACAACCAACACGATGCTTTACATGGTCCATTATAGCTACACGAACCCAGTCCTCTCTACACATTGCTGCCTTGCGCATTAGATCCTCTGGAAGGTAGGGGTAATCATATCTTTCCAGCCTGAACCTTTGGACCAGCACTGACTTTTGGTCAGATTGTGCCCATAGGCTTGACCTGGTAATGCCCAGTATATGGGTACTACTCACAGAGGCTCACTAGCTGAGTCTTCTCCCACTGGTCCGGAGAAGAGATCCTCCTCCATTTTGGCACAGCGCTCATGCATTATCTCTGCCTGTTGCTCCACAGAGAAATGACCCTCCTCCCACCAATGGTCAATCTGGGACCTCCTTTCTAATATGAACCAAGTCATTTTAAATGGGGCACAAATCCCCGAAATAGTGGATCCAACCACGGCAATGCGCTCGCCCCTTCTGTCACCTTATCGGTCACACATGCAACAGTTGTCACAGAGGGAATAGCTACTGTCATAACGGGCATAACCGGGCTAGAGAACCGGGGTTTGTCACAATGGTCACCGTCAGCTCCTTGGGGACTGTGTTCCAGACAGGGGGAATGGTCAGTGTGAGGCAACGGTACTGAATGGGACCGAGGGGCAGAATGAAATAAGCTGTGCTCCAAAGTCTAAGTTCTCCGGGGAGTTAGTGCTTCCTAACCCGACCGGAGTGGCCTGCAGCTGCCCACGTCCGTGATCGTGAACAACAGCCCCCGAGGATTGGACAATGTCTCCCAGGGCCTGGATTTCCATTGAGCAGCGTCTTCGATCAGACCCCTGCTTCCTGGCTCGGCAGTGCTGCAAAAAGAGGTCCACCGTGGGGGCACTCACTACCAAAGCAGGGGCGGATGTAGAAACTGGGAGGACAGCAATACCGTCCGGTATCACCATCGAAGATTCCTCAGTGTGGATTGCCCCGTCTGGGTGCTCCCCATAGGTGGTGGCCACGTAGGCCATGGCTCGATCTCTGGCCTCGCAGACAGCTTGGCACCGGTCCAGCGCGGAACAACATCTTGGTTCAGTACGTCCGGAGAGGAGGATGGCTCAAGAAGGACAATGGTGTTGCAGGTATCGGGATCGGTTGAGGCCTCGGCTGAGACCTCATTGATGGACGCACCCATGATGCCTGGCTGCAAACGCGCCAATCCAGCTGCGGATGGTTCCTCTGGTGGTGGGCAGAGCGGCAGGGGCGTGGCAGGCCTTGTTCGACCGGGCCGGTCCAGCCACCAGCTTGCCTCTTCCAGTGCGCGGATTGGACCTGGAGCGGTGGATGCGGTAGGAAAGGACTCACGTGACCGCACACAGGCCGGTGTTGGCTCAGGTATGTCCGATAGTGACGCTTCTCCCGCAGGGCTGGAGGAACCACTGGCCGCGGTTCTCAGTACTCCCAGCGACCCTGCACTGTTGCCATGTGGTCTCCCGTTTTCATCGGGAACCCCAATTTTGCATAGTGAAAGAACTGTATGTAGCTCCCTTTTGGGGTTCGCGTTGGGCATGATTGCAGCTCCTCCAGCAGAGGTTCTTGCACCCGTGGATCGGGCGCCCTCCTCAGATGCCTGCCCGCTCACACCTAGGGGCAGAGTTGGATGGGCAACAGGCTCCCTGGCGTTGCTTCAGGGAACTGTCCCTGTGACGATAGGGGTTGCTGGCATCACAAACTGTTATGAAGCCCAGCTAGCTACCCCTGAATCTATGTAACTTGACCACCTTTGTAAGGCTTATTTTCTCCAAATGTATTTAACCTCTGGGGAAGAACAGGGAATGTGTAAATGTATTTCCATGTCTGTAAGAGTGTATTTCAAAGTCTGTATTTGTTATTACCTGTAAATGCAATCCCACAGTTTAGTGAATCACTATTCTTCTGTAAATGTGCTTTGAGTGTCAGCCTTACCAGAAGGCAAATGAGATATTCCATTCTTACTATAATTTCTATGGAGAAGGCAAGCCACTTAGTTGAAGCTTTCTACAGAATTGATAGGATTAGGGACAGCTAGGTGTCGGGACACCTGGGGGGAGGTGAAAGGCTGATATTCAGATCTGGGAGTAAGTGCATTGTATTGCACTCTGAATTAATCAGGGATGGGTTCTTCATGCCCTCTGGCTGTTGTGGCCCAAACTTAATCAATGTCCAGCAGCCCCCTTCCATGTAAATTATAGCCACAGAGGGATATATAAAGGCGTGCTGCTGCTCAGAGAATCAGTTCTACCTTCATAGAGCCTCTGAGAGCCAGAGAGGCTAACAGACAGAGACACTCTGAGAAGGAGTGTGGCGTTCGTGACTCTGATCCAGCAAGGGAGAATTGCTAGCCAGGATTATTCTTGGATACTTCACCCTGTTATTTACCCGTAAGTATTTTTTTAAAGTGTTATTTGTGTTACAGTGTTGTGTTTGCCCGAAAGGGAATAAATCTTCAGTTTATTTTATCATTTTTGTCCTATTCAATCAGTGCCCAGTATATTCGGCGTGAATTAAGCCTGGTTTACCGTGACAGTCCCCACCTTTCTTCTGATAAAAGGTTGCGCACCCCTGCTCTGCAACCCCCTCCTTCCCCGGGGAGTGGCTAGTAAGCTTGCCTACATACTGTCATAGACCCCCCTTACAGGCTAATCCTGAACTTTATTGGTAACATAACACATAGAAAAGCATAACAGGCACTGCATGAGTTATCCCCAACACTGCACACTCATTACTGTGACTTACAGTGTTGGAGGCGCCAGGGAATCAGTAGTCTAAGGCAGCGGTGCGCAAACTGTGGGGCGCGACCCCCAGGGGGGGCGCAACACTGCCGACGGGGGGCGCGGGGTTTACAGAGGCCCCGCGCGCTTCCCGAAGGCACTTAAATTAAGTGCCGGGGGAGCTGCAGGGCCTCTGTAAACCTAACTTACCGTGGCTCCGGCGGCTTCCTCCCTGCGGCGCCATGGCAACGCGGCGTCAAAATTACGCTGCGAGGTCATGTGACGTCACGTTGCTATGGCAACGTGACGTCATTACGCCGGAGCGCGGGTAAGTTGGGGTTGGGGGGGGGGGGCGCGGGAGTGAGGGGACAGCCGTCAGGGGGGCGCAGGGAAAAAAGTTTGCGCCCCCCTGGTCTAAGGGGACTTGGCTACACAAATAAAATAAATACATTTGGAATATTTATTGCAATTCACTTCATTCTCACTAGGTGTCAGTAAACCGTTCTTATGTGAATCCAATAATACACATGGTCTTCCCCCAGT
Source organism: Ascaphus truei (assembly GCF_040206685.1). Classification (NCBI taxonomy): domain Eukaryota; kingdom Metazoa; phylum Chordata; class Amphibia; order Anura; family Ascaphidae; genus Ascaphus; species Ascaphus truei. Next base: position 335,729,035 of record NC_134485.1, on the reverse strand, counting down.
TTTAATCCATATTTAGTGATCTAGTTATGCTAAGAAATTCATCAGATTATGCTTTCTGAACAGTGTCTGGTACACTCACACTAAATTGTGCTATATATGTACATGAGTTTTACAATCGGCATCTCTGTATACTGGAATTTACTAGAATGCCTGCAAAGTAGATAATATACCTTTGCATAGCGTAATATGTCAAATATAATGAATACATTAAAAATCATGAGTTTATTTCTTGAGAAGAGAGGCTCTTGTAGTTAATAAACGATTCTGCAGGTAACATAATTGTTACAGTGGCCAGTGCCCCACAAAGCAAATAAAAATCCTTAAAATATTTACTGCAGTGCTTGTGGGAAGTGCATGTGTGACCACAATGCTGTGTACCATTTCTTGCCTGGTGTGCCCCATGGACGACAGACAGTGGAGCAATACAATAGAGGAACATTTTAATGGGATAACAGTCCAGGTACATTTTCAAATCATAAATATAAAAAAGCCAACAGAGGGGAAATTGGTGCTTATAGGAAGTTATATAGGGTGTCGCGTGCACCCCCACCTATGCATGTCTCTACCTTGGCTGGTGGGAGCAGCACAGGGTTTTCTCTGAGGCATTGAAAAGGTATTGGACGCACATGTCACTATGGCTAAAAATATATATATATATATATATATATATATATATATACTGTATGTGGATCATGTTCTCCTCATTTAGGAGGGATCCTCCAATGATCTGTTAGAGTTTGAGGAAATCATTAAACAAAACAAGCATTATGAAAGGAGATAAGAGAGCAGTAACTATGGATAGTGAATCCCTATTATATCGTAGGCCTGAAAACAATGTATCACCAAAAATCAGGTTTATTAGCCAATATAGTAAACATTGGGATACTCTGGAAAATAAATGTACAATTTTTCTGGCATGTTTTAACTTGTATGATGAAAAGCAGGTAAATGGCGTTGCACAGCTGAAAAATAGAATGGGGCTGGAAAATCAAACTGTAATAAAATGATTTATTCAAACACATTAAAAAAACAAAGGTCTACAACAAGGATCTCTAATGCGTCTCACGCTATAACAGCGCTTTGCCATAGAGTAGAAAGCATGTATACAAGTATTTATTTCTGTGTAGCCCCCTGTAAACAGCACAGGCTATACCTATCTCCCGTCTACTGTGGTAAGTCCTGTTAAGATCAGGCACCAGTAATCATCATGGGTTTTCCCCCTTCATAGCCCTGCCCTGAGTGGTAGATGCAGGCCTGGACTCTGCTGCAGGCGTGAGCAAGAGGGGAGGTTCTGCTGACATCACGAGAGGTGGGGCTAGCTCTATATTTAGCAGCCAACTCCTCTAAGTGACGAGTCTGCCGTGGGTCTGTCTGAGAGAGAGTCCTGCGGATCGGTCCAAGGAGTTGGAGGAGACCGCGGTCTCACCTGCGCAGCCGTGCAGGAGCAGAGAGAGGAGTGGAGAGACTCAGCCACTTTGAGTAGAGCTGATAGCATTATAGACCTGGTGGACCAATGCCCCTCACCCCCCTGCCTGGGGTGATGGGGAGAATCCAATCCCCACCGCGAGGATAACCTCGGAGGTGGGCCGCGGGGTATTGAAGCCCCAGCCCAGACCATCCTGTCGGAGGAGAGACTTGGAGGGAAGGAGAGGAGGAAAGATCTGTAAGGGAGGAGAGCGGAGTAATTAGCAAGGCTCTGCTGTTGTTGTTGCGGCTGCTGGACGCCACTGCATTTGGGAGTCACTGATCTGCCAATAAAGAGACTATTCTTTGTACCAAAGACTGTGTGTGAGTTGGAAGCTATTACCCTGGGACCGAGGGGTTCTTCTATACAGGTCCTGTCCCATATTCCTGGGAGTAGAGAAGATGGAGGCGCTGCACCACTAAGAGATCATGGAGGCTACCACCCCAGAAGCCTGGTCCTGGCTCCCCAATAGCATCGTGGGAAGCTCAGGCCCTCCTGTTCCTCACAGGTATGCACCACCACACCGCATGTAATCTGCCCTCATGCACCCTAGACACCACCGTAGAGTCTGGGGGGGAGGGTGGGGGGAAGCAGGGTTACATCTGTATACAATTTTTTTTACCAGGAAGTAATACATTGAGAGTTACCTCTCGTTTTCAAGTATGTTCTGGGCACAGAGTTATGATGAGATACATGGTTACAAATACATTAGAAGAACAGGGTTATACATTAAATATGAAGACACTAGCTTTTGTACCCGGCTTCGCCCGGGAAGCTGCCGGCACATCTCCCCGCGATGCTGCCAGTTCTCCCCTCGCTGCCAGCACATCTCCCTGCCCCCATCCCCCCGCTGCTGGCACATGTCCCTGCACTGCTGACGCATTTCCCCCTGCTGCCGGCACATCTCTCCGCCACCCCTCCCCCCGCTGCCGGCACATCTCCCCACCCAACCCCCCCGCTGCTGGCACATCTCCCCGAGCTGCTACCGCATCTCCCCTCGCTGCCGGCACATCTCCCCACCCCCCGTCCCCTCCCGCTGGTACATCTCCCCCCGCTGCCGGCTCATCTCTCCGCGCTGCTGCCGCATCTCCCCTCGCTGCCGGCACATCTCCCCACCCCCCCCCGTCCCCTCCCGCTGGTACATCTCCCCCGCTGCCGGCTCATCTCCCCTCGCTGCCGGCACATCTCCCCACCCCCCCCTCCCGCTGGTACATCTCCCCCCGCTGCCGGCTCATCTCTCCGCGCTGCTGCCACATCTCCCCTCGCTGGCGGCACATCTCCCCGCCGCCACCCCCCCCACTGGTACATCTCCCCCCACTGCTGGAATATCTCCCGCGCTGCTGCCGTATCTCCCTGCGCTGCTGCTGCATCTCCCCTCGCTGCCGGAACATCTCCCCGCCCCCCCCGCCCCACTGGTCCCCACTGCCTGCACATCTCCACGCGCTGCTGCTGCATCTCCCCCGCACATCTCACATCACACAGACAGAGAGAGAGACACACACAGCCCGGATCCAGCCAAGGACACGCCCCCCCCCTTAGTAGTCACGCCCCCCCCTCCCCAAGCTCCTGCTTTAACATTTTTGCAGGACACCCGATGGAAACTTAGAATGTGGTAATAAGAGGGAAATGGGGACTGGGGAGTGAGGAACACTCTAGCTACTGTCTAGAATAAAGTTGGGGTGCTGGGACTAATAATATATGTAGAAGGGATTCCTATGAAAGAACATAGGTGTAGGAATAAAAAGCCCCTAGTTTAGCACTCCAAACAGAAGTGATGATGATGTATTTAAAATAAAACTTTATAAGTACAATAATGATAAAATAATGGTGGACTAAACAACACAAATGCCTCAAAAAAATCACTATCTTAAATAGTCTCTCTCAAATTCATATCTAGCTGATATGACAGTGTGTAATGTGTGTTCACATTAGAACAGGTGAATGTTCACCTGGAGTCCTGTCAGGACCAGGTGATAGTTAGGTACCGTATTATCAAAAGGTGAACATCGCCACTGAGTAGGTGAGCAGTTTATCCTGAGTCCTGATTCTGTCCAGGTACTGCTACTCCTTATTTACATAAAGCAATGTTCGCCACAAATGGAGAGTATATTAGAAGTGATTAAAAACCTAGTATATAGTAGTTATGGCCTTGTAAAAAGCACACAAAGCCTAGTAAGTTACCTATTAGTGACCCCTGGTGGAGCAGAATGTAAGTTATAATGCTCTAGTGACCTAGACTGTCAAAGAGTGGTGACTTAAAAGTGGTCACCCTGGTAAATGTATGTGAGTATATACTGTGGTTCTCACTACCGTGGGGTGATAGGGGGGGAGAAGGGAGAGGGGTTAGTAAATCATAAGAACAGAGGGTACTGTTTTAGTGGTTGCATTTATAAATGCTATACACGACGTGCTGCTGTAGCATTTGATGTTAGTTATTTGTTTACAGCCACGAGGTCATCTGTTAGTAACCCACTAGCTGCGGCTAGTCTAATGAGGTAAGTATGTCACTTATACCCTAACAAAATCAAGGTGTGCGACAACCTTTTGTTGTGTAAATGTTTGCTTTGGTTAGAACCTGAGGCAAATCTATGCTTATGAAGACACCGTTTAGTTTGTGGGTTACAGCCTTCTTACCAGGGCCGCCAACAGAAATCCCCGAGGCTGAAATCGACATGGTTCAGCTCAGGAGGCCCCCTGCTTCCGCACACTATCAGTAAAAATTAAATTGAAGCCGTTTCATTACCATAGCGGATAGCCGCTACGGTAACAATTTTTTTTATTTACTTTATTTGAGTTTTGATATTAGTGTTTGGGAGCAGGGGGTCTTCTGAGGTGAACTGCATTTATTTCAGCATCAGGGACGCCTTACTTCCCGTGATACGGCCCCGTTATGGGGTGCCGGTATCTCAGTGAAGGATTTAAATCCCACGGTCACGTGACGTGGGAGATTTAAAAGCACAGGGGATACCGGCACACCATAACGGGGCCTGTATCTTGGGAAGTAGGAGGTCCCTGCGGCTGAAATCAATGCGATTCAGCTCAGGAGACCCCCTGCTCCCACACACTATTATCAAAATCAATATTTGTAATTCACGATCACATCTAAAAGCCGTGCATGGAGACGCAGCTCTTCCAGGCTGCAATTTTTTCTATCAGTTACCATGCTATAGGATTTATAGCGCAATAGCACAAATACAAAAAACAGCTTGGACTAAAAAAAAAAATGGCGTTCATTCTTAGTGAATACTATTTTTGGCTTCATGTCTTAGTGCGCGATAAATAAATGCAAAGTCGGGCACCAATGCACTGATTTTATCACTGCTTTGTGAATAGGCCCCTGTGTGTGATTGCGGCTACAGCAAGAGGCAGTCCGTCCTTTGTCTTTACGGTACAATATGTGTGTGACTGTCACATACTGCACCCTGCTAGCACGCGCCCTGCATATGGGACAGGGGTTAATACTGACTCCCACAAGCGCTCCCATTTTTCACCTCCGCAGAGGTCCGTCAAATGGACAATATCTCCTCTACAGAATCCAGGATCAATACACAACCCGCAAGCTGCCCCACCCTTCACCTCCGCAAAAGTCCCTCAAATAAGCTGTATCTCTCCTCAATCCGTCCCAATATACCACCGCCACGAACAGCACACAAGTGAGCACGTGACTTAGATATGCAACCAGGATTAATACACACGGCTACTCTAGCCAACTCACCTTTCTCCTCCGCAAGGTACCAGTGAGTTAATATCTATCCTCTGCCACCACCTAGGGCAGGGGTCTCCAAACCTGTCCTCAAGAGCCGCACACAGGCCGGCTTTTATGGATATCCCTGTTTCAGCACAGGTGGCTCAATCAGTGCCTCAGTGCTTGCCTGTGTGCGGCTCTTGAGGACTGAGTTTGGAGACCCCTGACCTAGGGTATGCAGATATGATAAGACATATTAGATTAAAATTTTCCAGGGACCCAGGTCCCTGTTTATTATTGGAAAAACTATGCACTTTAAAACACCAAAATAAGTTGTAGCAACATGTGTCCGAATGCGTAAATTACTCTCTCCAGAGCGTGCACCAGTTCATTCAGAGCCCAAAGCATTACTTATTAAATGTTTGAATATATATATAAAAATACATAGGTTACAGATAAAGGGTTACGAAAAACATACAGTTACAATAAAATGCAGAATAGTGTCTTAAAATAAAATTATAAAAGAAACGCTATACATCGTTCTATGACATATGTTTCCTCCCAGAGAGGTCACTGGTAAGAGACGATAAGATATCCCTTATCTCAGCGGTGTGCAAACTGGGGGACTTAAATACTTTCTTTCCACATGGCACCGACAGAGGATACTTTGAAGCTGCTCTACCCAGACCATGTCTATAAAACTTGATTTAAAAAGTTGACACCTTGAGTAGGATATCCAGGATGGACCCCTGCCCCAAGTACGTCCCTTTGAAGTTCAGAGCAGACCAAAGAAACAATCCTGATCGATTTCAAACCCAGCATTTTGTATTTTGTTAAAACAAAGGTAGCTCATTAACCCCTCAAGCACCAAAGGGGATTAAACAACCTAATGGATCATGATATTATCATGACAGTGACTATGAGTCACTTTGCTCTGCATCTATCACAATACAGTTAGGTCCGGAAATAATTGGACACTGACACAATTTTCATAATTTTGGCTCTGTACGGCAACACAATGGATTTGAAATGAAACAACCGAGATGCAATAGAAGTGCAGACTTTCAGCTTTAATTCAAGGGGTTGAACAAAAATATCATATGAAACGTTTAGGAATTACAACCATTTTTATGCACAGTCCCCTTATTTCAGGGGCTCAAATGTAATTGGACAAATTAACACAATCATAAATAGAATGTTCATTTTTAATACTTTGTCGAGAATCCTTTGCAGGCAATGACTGCGTGAAGTCTGGAACACATGGACATCACCAAACACTGGGTTTCCTCCTTTTTGATGCTTTACCAGGCCTTTACTGCAGCTGTCTTCAGTTGTTGTTTGTTCGTGGGTCTTTCTGCCTTAAGTTTTGTCTTCAGCAAGTGAAATCCATGCTCGATCGGGTTGAGACCAGGTGATTGACTCGTCCATTGCAGACTATTCCCCTTCTTTGCCTTAAACTCCTGGGTTGTTTTCGCAGTATGTTTTGAGTCGTTGTCCATCTGTAAAGTAAAGTGCCGTCCAATCAACTTCCCTAAATTTGGCTGAATCTGGGCAGACAATATATCCCTACACACTTCAGAATTCATCTGGCTGCTTCTGTCTTCTGTCACATCATCAATAAAAACTAGTGACCCAGTGCCATTGTAAGTCATGCATGCCCATGCCATCACACTGCCTCCACCATGCTTTACAGATGATGTGGTATGCTTCGGATCATGAGCTGTTCCAAGCCTTCTCCTTACTTTTTTCTTCCCATCCTTCTGGTACATGTTGATCTTAGTTTCATCTGTCCAAAGAATGCTGTTCCAGAACTGGGCTGGCTTTTTTTAGATATTGTTTGGCAAAGTCTAATCTGGCCTTTCTATTCTTGAGGCTTATGAATGGTTTGCACCTTGTGGTGAACCCTCTGTATTTGCTCTCGTGAAGTCTTCTCTTTATGGTAGACTTGGATAATGATATGCCTACCTCTGGAGAGTGTTCTTCACTTAGCTGGATGTTGTGAAGGGGTTTTTCTTTACCATAGAAATAATCAAATGATCATCCACCACTGTTGTCTTCCGTGGACGTCCAGGTCTTTTTGTGTTGCAGAGCTCACCAGTGCGTTCTTTTATTCTCAGAATGTACCAAATTGTTGATTTGGCCACTCCTAATGTTCCTGCTATCTCTCTGATGGATTTTCTTTTTTTTTGCAGCCTAAGGATGCCCTCTTTCACTTGCATTGAGAGCTCCTTTGATCGTATGTTGTGGGTTCACAGCAACAGCTTCCAAATGCGAATGCCACACCTGGAATCAACTCCAGACCTTTTACCTGCTTAATTGATGATGAAATAACGAAGGAATAGCCCACACCTGTCTATGAAACAGCTTTTGAGTCAATTGTCCAATTACTTTTGGTCCCTTGAAAAAGAGGGGGCTACATATTACAAAGAGATGTAATTCCTAAACCCTTCCTCCAATTTGAATGTACATACCCTCAAACTAAAGCTGATAGACTGCACTTTAAGCCCATATTCATTATTTAACGGTAACTTGAATTTATTTTGCTACACAGCTGAAATAACAAAACTTGTATCAGTGTAGAAATCATTTCCGGACCTAACTGTATATATATGTATGCACGCATGTTTCTTTGTATGCATGATTTTATGCATGTATATGACCATGCATTGGTGCAAGCCTCCTCATAACCTTATTTTGTCCATTATGGGCCTGTAGTGGGCTGTTTTCCTCTTTTGGCCCTTGATAACCCAGTTTGAACCCTGCATTCATTTGTATTCTCACCTGTTGATGTACAGTACAGCCAGCTTTGGTATTAAGTAAAAAAAAAAATCTAGGTAAACACAAGGTGTTGGGTGAGATGTTAATGCTGGCAATCAGTAACTCCTGGGTCAAAGTATTATCAGTGTTTGTTTTTACACAGAAATTTGTCTCTCAGTATCCCTAGTATTTTTCCCCTGCCGGCAGGTGCCTTTGACAAACGTATCTAATGTGGTAATAAATGAAGGTTTGTAAGTTATTTATAGTCAGAGTGTGATGGGATATTTGTGCAGTTACCAGACCTGGCTGCCTCTGAGGCTGTGACCCCCTCCCCTGTTGAAAGTAAAACTTGCTTTGTAGTATACTTTGCACACAAACCCTTCTGACCATTTTAGTTTGCTTTAGACAAGGCAATTAGAAAATAGTTTTCAACCTAAAGTGTATGAAGTGCAGAACTCTTTAAACTCACAAAACGTATTGTAACTTTGCAGAAAGTGTTGGTTGTACCAATCCAAACTCCATAACCAACATTCCATGAGAGGACACTACCACTCCCTACATCTACCTTCATGAAGCATCAGCATCAAACTCTACCACCAAGAACGGGCTGAAGCACGTCTCTCATTCATTGACATGTCAGCAACATGGTGCAGGCAGTGGCGGCCGTGTTTGTTATCCAAAAGAGCTCTAAAATAAGCGACTGGACATTTTTCTTTGGACACCTGCTCAATTCAAATAGATAAAATGAGAGAGGCGACAAAAATACACGTGGCTTATTAAACTTTTTGCAAGCCTGTTATTTCTTTTTAATAGTGTTTCAGTCTACAGATTTATGCTTTGGTGTCTATTGTTCCATCAGAGAAAAAGATGGGGTGTAGCAGGTTTGGGGGAGATGTGGAAGAAATAGAAACATATTCATGTGTTTCTTGATTTTCTCATCTAAGAAATAGTAATAGTAGTCCTGATTTAAATGTATGATTAATATTTTTATTATATGGTCAAATACATTTTTTTTTTAATTCATTACGCTGAATATTTTTAATAGCTGGTCACCATTTTGGGGCATATTTTATATATATATATATATATATATATATATATATATATATATATATACCACAATTATTAAGGTTATGGTGGGTAAAGAAACTGACAAAAACCCTCCACAGAAAAGCATGGAGAGAATTACTTACGAATTCGGGCACATGTTACTACAACTGATTTTGTGTTAAAATGCATAGTTTTTCCTATAATAAACAGGGACCTGAGGCCCTGGCGGATATTTTAGTCTAATATCTTTTATCATATCTGCATAACCTCAGGTGGTGGCAGTGGATGGTTATGATGTGCAATTGAGTAGGGGTTAATACTAACTCGCTGGTTCCTTGAAGAGGAGAAAGGGGGGTTGGCTAGAGTAGCCGTGTGTATTAACCCTGGTTGCATATCTAAAGTCACGTGCTCACTTGTGTGCTGTTCGTGGCGGTGGTATATTGGGACGGCTTGAGGAGAGATACAATTCATTTGAGAGATCCCTGAGTGGGTGAAGAGTGGGGCAGCTTGCGGGCTGTGTATAGATCCTTGATCCTGTAAGAGGGGATACTGTCCATTTGACGGACCTTTGCGGAGGTGAAGAGTGGGTGCGCTTGCAAGCGTCGGTATTAACCCTTGTCACGTGCTAGCAGGGGGTCGTACGTGACAAATGGTCTTTATGCTTTACTGTGGAGGGTTTTTGTCACTTTTTTTACCCACCATAACCTTAATAATTGTGGTGAATACCTACTCTAGTCTCAAACTAGCATAGCCAGCAACCAACCTCACACTGATGATACCCATCAAGGTTGAAACATGTCTGTGAGTGGGTTTACTGGCTTTGCATCTCATCCCAGCCTCTGTTTAAAAGCTGTGTTTAAAGCAGTATGCATTGGCCTGAGGATTTGCTTGTGTAATACAAGCTATAGACAAAAGGTGGCACTGTGTGCTCATTTGCATGTCATTTCCCAGAATCCCTTGCTGCAGTGGAAATGCTGTGTGCTGGGCGATAATGGTGAAAGACAGGGTTGCAGACCTGTCTAAGAAATGCAAATGAACATACAGTAATATTTACAGTATATATATATATATATATATATATATATATATATATATATATATTATATATATACACATACACATACACATACACACACATACACACAGTATATCCGTGACTTACATCTAAAAGGCAATACAGTGAGTAAAAGGAGGTATTAACACACGTGTAAGGAGAGGGAAGGGGGTGGGGAGGTATGAAGGCTCTTGCTACAGTCAAATGTGTTCGGAGAGGTGCTCTCAGGGGCAAATATGCATAAGGAGAAAGGACTTGCAAAAGCAAGAGAAGAGCTCTTGTTTAAAGCAATATGGTATTAACACACACAATCCCTGCAAACTTCAAACCCAACACCCACCACACCATACAGTATAATATATATTTGTGTTAAAAGGAGTGCTATTGAGGGTGACAAAATGTATACAATAGACAAAAATTCCCAATGCCACATGCAATGTTATTTATAAAATGTTTTACCAGGAAGTAATACAATGAGAGTTACCTCTCGTTTTCAAGTATGTCCTGGGCATAGAGTTAAGATGGCAAACAATACATGGTTACAAATACATAATAAATATGACAAAAAATATATAGTTAAATACTTAACTTTTTGTCTTCTTATAAGTAAGGGTCATTTAGTCAAACTCTTTGGCCAAAGCGTTTGTCCTTTGTTAAAATTAGGTATTACAATATCAGAGTTGCCGCAAGTACTAAAGTATCATATCAATAAGTTGGGTGAAAATCACACAATCTCCTTTAAGGTTAATGCGGCTCTTTTAGTTAGGATTACACCATTTCTTCAGTTCAGCACTGCTGTGTAGACCTGCGGACAGAGCCCGTGTGTGTGCCACCCACATGATGTCACTGATACAAAGAGGCTATATATGCACTTGCAGCTGCTGCAAACATTGCAGAGAACTAACGGCAGAGGCTGCACCATGAAGGGCACTGTTGTGCTGTTGTGGCTTTTGCCATGTGTGATCTATGGAGCTCGCCAACCAGAACCAAGTGAGATATAATTCATTTTTTTTTCTTTTTGCAGATTGTCATAGTAACTCAAACATGTCTTCTGCTTCTTCCGAGGAGAAGTCTGTCAGTCAGTCTCTCTCTTTGGTGGGGACACTGTGTGTTTTGATTCTTGTTCCTTGTTTTTCTCTGGGGTATTGTTACTGTGCCTTGTTCTTTTTCTCTGTCCAGGGGTAAAAAAAAACCCCTAACAAATATATTTCAATTTAAAATTATTTGGGGTTTTCTTTGACTAATCACCTAGTGTTTTTTGTCTTTGGCTTAAAGCTGGAACACAACTTGACTTAAAGCCCAGATCGCCTTAATTTATTTCTACAGTCTCACTGTTTTTTTCATGCTCAGCTTGAAAAGGAAACAGAAGCTTATACAGTACACAGATGCGAGGAACAGTCATAGTAAGAGAGGATACAGAACAGGAAGAAGAGAACAGACTGTACAGGGGATAGTGCTACACTGTATATGCAGTGTTATAATAGATAAAGTAAACACACACACACATTCTACATATAGTGTGTGGATTTTAGTTGACCACGTGTCAATACTGCAGAAGTTGGCTAATATATACTGTATATAGAGTGCTTTTTCCCAGGAAAAAAAGGTCAGGGAACTCTGAGGATGCGCAATAATATACACATTTATTCACAGTTCAAAATCGTTCCGAATCTGTTATTATTTTTGTTAATAATAATTATGACATCAGAATTGTTTTATGAAACATATCAAAAATAGTAATGCCCTTTCCCCATCACATGGTGCTGGGTAACTACCCACTTCTGCCTGGAGATAGTGATGTCATCATAGGAAGATAGATAGATAGAGAAGGTTCTGGAACTCATGTCCCCGGAGGAGACATAAAGGTGGGACCTCACTGTGTATATTTTATATAAGTTCAGTGTATAGATAGGCATAGGATAAGGATCCAATTTATTGCTTAATAGTTACAAGGCCTGACAGGGGCCCAGAGGAGATGGAGCGATACCGACGCTATAGAGGACAACGATCAGTTGGGTAATATGAGAAGTATAAAGTCTCAACACCTCCCTAGTGGGCTGAGACAGGGGCAGCTAGGGAAGCAGCACAAACAGTATAGCCCAGGGGTCTCCAAACTCAGTCCTCAAGGGTCACCAACAGGCCGGCTTTTATGGATATCCCTGTTTCAGCACAGCTGGCTCAATCAGTGGCTCAGTCAAAGACTGAGCCACCTGTGCTGAAAATGGGATATCCATAAAAGCCAGCCTGTGGGCGGCCCTCAAGGACTGAGTTTGGAGACCCCTGGTATAGCCAAAGAACACTCAAGTGTTCAAGACTCAAGGATATACAAGATGCCCTGTATATAATATGTATGAGACTATGTCTAAACAATATTAAAGCCGCTGTTTGAATGAATAAAGTTTCTGGCATCCATCATTGCATTACCAACACCCAGCCTGCACAAATCCAGCAATGTGACAAGATAACAAAGACTGAGCACTGCGATATATATATATATATATTATATATATATATATATATATATATATATATATACAGTGTTCGCCAAGCCTATACATTTGCAGGCCCCGGGCGAGTGGATTTAACATTGTGGCATGCTCCTATTGGCCCAAGCAGCACACGTGTGGTACTAGGTGGCGAGTAGATTTTTTTGTTCGACGAGTAGATTTTTTGGTGATTTGTCGACCACTGTATATATATATCGACAAATTATAAAAAATGCCACTTGCCCGAAAATAAAGGCACTTGCCCCCCCCCCCCTCAAACCCCCAAAGCATTTTTCTTGCTACTTTAACATTCTCTTTTACACTCACCCCCCTCTCTCTCCCACTCCCCCTCATGTACCTGGCATCAGTGTACAGCGGTGGGAGAAGAGGATCACCATGTCAGCAGGTGCTCTAAATGGTGGGCGGCGGTGGCAGGAGAGCAGTGAAATCCATGTGAGAGACAGCAGGAGAAAAGCTGCGTAGGAACGCTCCCATGCGGTCTGACCTGGACGTCTTCAATAACTTTACTAAAGACTTCCAGGTCAGACCACAAGGGCGCGCTCCTACCGGGCTTTTCTCCTGCTGTCTCTCACATGGATTTCACTGCTCTCCTGCTTCTGCCGCCTGCCATCTAAAGCCCCTGCTGACATGGTGACATGGTGTTCCTCTTCTCCCACCGCCAGCTCCTTCTTCCACTCCCTCTTCTGTCTTCAGCCGCCTCGCCAGCTGACAAAATTCACTCGCCCCAGGCGAGTGAATTTTTCGAGCACTGTATATATGACCAGATAACCAGCACACTCTACATCAAAAATAATCGTGATTTATTAGCCATATCATATACAGTTAGGTCCGGAAATAATTGGACACTGATACAAGTTTTGTTATTTCGGCTGTGTACCAAAATAAATTCAAGTTACAGTTAAATAATGAATATGGGCTTAAAGTGCAATCTATCAGCTTTAATTTGAGGGTATTCACATCCAAATTGGAGGAAGGGTTTAAGAATTACAGGCATACCCCGCATTAACATACGCAATGGGACCGGAGCATGTATGTAAAGCGAAAATGTACTTAAAGTGAAGCACTACCTTTTCCCACTTATCGATGCATGTACTGTACTGCAATCATCATATACGTGCAGAACTGATGTAAATAAGACATGTGTAACAGGCTCTATAGTCTCCCCGCTTGCGCACAGCTTTGGTACAGGTAGGGAGCCGGTATTGCTGTTCAGGATGTGCTGACAGGCGCATGTATTAGCTGCCATTTGCCTATTGAGCGATATGTACTTACTCGCGAGTGTACTTAAAGTGAGTGTGCGTAAAGCGGGGTATGCCTATACATCTCTTTAATATGTAGCTCCCTCTTTTTCAATTGACCAAAAGTAATTGGACAATTGACTCAAAAGCTGTTTCATGGACAGGTGTGGGCTATTCCTTCATTATTTCATCATCAATTAAGCAGGTAAAAGGTCTGGAGTTGATTCCAGGTATGGCATTCGCATTTGGAAGCTGTTGCTGTGAACCCACAACATGCGGTCAAAGGAGCTCTCAATGCAAGTGAAACAGGGCATCCTTAGGCTGCCAAAAAAAAGAAAATCCATCAGAGAGATAGCAGGAACATTGGGAGTGGCCAATTCAACAATTTGGTATATTCTGAGAATAAAAGAACGCACTGGTGAGCTATGCAACACAAAAAGGCCTGGACGTCCACGGAAGACAACAGTGATGGATGACCGTAGGATCCTTTTCATGGAACAGAAAAACCCCTTCACAACATCCAGCCAAGTGAAGAACACTCTCCAGGAGGTAGGCATATCATTATCCAAGTCTACCATAAAGAGAAAGCTTCACGAGAGCAAATACAGAGGGTTCACCACAAGGTGAAAACCATTCATAAGCCTCAAGAATAGAAAGGTAAGATTAGACTTTGCCTAACAATATTTAAAAAAGCCAGCCCAGTTCTGGAACAGCATTCTTTGGACAGATGAAACTGAGATCAACCTGTACCAGAACGATGGGAAGAAAAAAGTATGGAGAAGGCTTGGAACGGCTCATGATCCGAAGCATACCACATCATCTGTAAAACACGGTGGAGGCAGTGTGATGGCATGGGCATGCATGGCTTACAATGGCATTGGGTCACTAGTGTTTATTGATGATGTGACAGAAGACAGAAGCAGCCGGATGAATTCTGAAGTGTATAGGGATATTGTCTGCTCAGATTCAGCCAAATTCAGCGAAGTTGATTGGACGGCGCTTCACTTTACAGATGGACAATGACCCAAAACATACTGCAAAAGCAACCCAGGAATTTTTTAAGGAAAAGAAGTGGAATATTCTGCAATGGCCGAGTCAATCACCTGATCTCAACCCGATCAAGCATGCATTTCACTTGCTGAAGACAAAACTTAAGGTAGAAAGACCCACGAACAAACAACAACTGAAGATAGCTGCAGTAAAGGCCTGGCAAAGCATCACAAAGGAGAAAACACAGCGTTTGGTGATGTCCATGTTTTCCAGACTTCAAGCAGTCATTGCCTGCAAAGGATTCTTGACAAAGTATTAAAAATTAACATTTTATTTATGATTGTGTTAATTTGTCCAATTATATTTGAGTCCCTGAAATAAGGGGACTGTGTATGAAAATGGTTACAATTCCTAAACGTTTCATACAATATTTTTGTTCAACCCCTTGAATTAAAGCTGAAAGCCTGCACTTCTATTGCATCTCGGTTGTATCATTTCAAATCCATTGTGGTGGTGTACAGATCCAAAATGATGAAAATTGTGTCAGTGTCCAATTATTTCCGGACCTAACTGTATATCATTGAGAAGCAACTTCAGAGCTGACAACTTCTGCACTTAAAAATAACTATTTTTCTACTTTGTTTGCCAGGAAGCAAAAACCGTCTATCACTGTTTTCAGCCACAAATGCTGAAATTCAGAGTGTCTCGCAAGAGTTGTATCTAGCTGATGTAAACAGAGCTGCTAGTGGCGACATTACCCTGAACCTGCAGTACAAGGTGTCCAGCTCCCAGACTGGCACAGGCTCGGATTACGCCAGCCAGAAGTAAGCTCATGAACAGTTTTCTTTTTATGCATTCCTCTTTACTGTGTTTAATTTAGAGTACTTGGTCTGGGGGTTGTCTCCTGGTAGGTGATCCTGGATAATATAGAAGCATGCAGTCTATCCAAAATTAACATATTGAATAAAAATAACTAAGATAGGGCACATTCGCAGGTTTGAAATCTGAAACACATGAACAGTTTGAGTGCTTGCTTTCCGGGTTATTCCAGAGTACTTGACCGCAACTATGTACAGTAGGTGATCCGAATAGGAACAGAAACAAATCCTAATTTCTGCTTCCTGCTCGGATCGTATCTTTTCTCACTGCATTTCCCTCTCCATATAAATATATGCCCTTCCCTTGCCAACATTTTGCTTCGGTGGGTGAAGGGTGCAGAGGGGAGTGGGGCTCTTCACTTAAGCTTATAGAAAAAAAGCAAGGGAGACAGTGAAAAGGAGCAGCAAGAATGCAGAGTAAAGTGTCACCCAGAAACAAAGAAAGTCAGAAAGCAAGCAGAGAGAAAGGGACAGAGGGACACACAGATCGGATCAAACTGCAGAGGAGCAGAAAGAGGGACAAACACATCTCCTCAGCCTATCAGCTCTTCTCTAAAATGTATAAATATATATATGTAACACCCCTATCCCCCCCCCCCCAATGGAGACCTGATGGTAGATAGGTGTTAGTGCTGTGGTGCTCACCTGTTGGTTCTCAGGAGGCAGAATCTCCGCGGTGTTGTAGCGAGTGGGGTACAGGATAGTCCTTTAAGGATGGTGCAGCGGCTCCATCCTGCAGGGCTCTGCCATGGGTAGAGGTTCATTCCGACAGGAACCATAAGAATAATGTACTCACAAGCAGGGAACGGTACAACTGGATTTATTGGTGGGACAGCATACCCTTCATATCCATCTCATGCAAGAGACGTACATTTCCCTGGATCCATAGTAATCCAAGTTCTTGCCCCTCGCAGCTTGCATGCCTTCCAGTAGTCACAGCTAGGCTCGCAGGTCCCTTTTCTCTTGACTAGGCTCCCAGGAGGTTGAGGCCCCTGGGCTAGTCTTAACCCCCTTATTCCCTGATGGGGTAAGGTAGAATCATTACCCACTCCCTAAGGAGCAGGCTACACTGGGGAGAACCCCACAGCATAGAACAGGCTAGACTTGGAAGGGAGCCAACTTTTATACCAGGGGTGTACCCCACTCCTAAGCTCCAGCAATTGGGCAGTACCACTGGAGTGAGCCCACCTTCCCGGCACATGCTCCAACGGTTTCCAGGCTAGCACCTGGAACCCGCAACAAAATATCATATTAGGTATGGAACTCACGTGCTAAGCAATGTGAGAGAGGTATAACCCCAGCACTGCCTACGCTTACCAGGACTTATAGTACTAGGGTCAGGAATATGTATATAGCCTGGGGCACATCGCTACATTTATAATATATTAAATAGAATATTAATTGAATTATAATTATATATTACTGGTCAGATGCATGGGGGTATGATTATATATTACTGGTCAGATGCATGGGGGTATGCCATTCTCTACTTCGTTAATTCATGTATTCTAGCCAATCATTGCCAATTGCACGGTGACATTACACTGGTGTTGGGTATATTGATTGGAATACAAATAGCACCATTTTACCTTTCTGTGCTAGTATAATAAGCAGTTGATTTAACATTTTTCATGCTTTATGATATTTTACATTTTTTTTGCCAAAACCAAATAAATCCAGCTTTTGCAAAACCAAATCCAAAATGAAAACACAACATTTTTTTTAGAACCAAAGTCACGTCCAAATCAAAACCCCAGTGCACGTGCCCACCCTTACAAATAACTGGGTTACTTACAGCCATTGTGCAGCATGGAACTGCTTAGAACTGTAACTGCACTGTAAACTTGTTACTCCTTCAGAACCTTGCACTGAAGTACTTAATCCTTATAGTACCAGTGACCAGCATACTATACATGATTTGCCTACTGTATATATTCCTTCTCAAAAAGAAAAAGGGTGAATCGGATGCTCTGTCTTCTCTCTAGGTTGTTCAGCTACGTGAATGAAGCCAAGCTGTTCGCCCGCCCAACCTTCTCCCGCCTTAAGTCTCTGCTTGACAACTATGTCAAGACAACAGGCACAGTGGAATCAGTGACCAATGCTGAAGTGCAGGAGCAAAATGCCTTCATTGATGAGATCTTCAAGACCTCGGTCATTACCAAACTGTCTAATTTCTTCCTCTTTAAAGGTAACACTAGATCTAATTAAACCAATGTACACAAACAACTCGGAGAGCTGGACCCATGGTTATCTTTGCTACCAGTGGTACCTGAAGCACTTTGCAATGTCTCACAGGGCCTTCTGTTGCTGCATGGTTTAAATCAGTACTCCTGTGCATGTGGTCATTTGAGAATGTAAACACAGATAATGATAACGCTCTATTCCAAATAGATAACAATTATAAAGTAAGCACCAGGTGCATAGGGAAAATAAGACAGAATACAGATAAGTCAGTGACCGAGGTCACATGAGTCCCTTGTTAGCACGCACTCATGGTGCAACAATAATAATAATTAGGGGGATATAGTAATATCCTCTGTCACTGTCTTATCTGTATTCCATTTGAGAATGTTGCATGAAAACATGGTCATATAATGTGTGCAGGGCCGCCAACAGAAATAGTGGGGCCCAGGACAAACATCTTAAGCAGGCCCCCCCCGTGTCAGCGGTATTACCAGCCGCCCCCCTCCCCCCATTTCACAACGCACGAGCCCCCTCTCTTCCCACCATGTATTTCTCTCCCTTCGGTCTCACCCCCTCTCACTCTCCCCCTCGCATGTGTTTCGCTCCCCTGCGCCTCACTTACTCAGTTTTCCTCACTCACCCCCTCTCCTCTCCCTCCGTCAAGTCAATTACCCCACGCTCACTCCTTCCCTCCCCCTCACACAATTCCCCCCACGAGATATACTGTACACCAAAATCTTCCCACCCCCAATGCAAAAAACTTCCCACCCACAAATACATACAAAAAATATCCCCAACCCCCAAATATGTACAACCTCCCCCAACCCCCAAATGCATACAAAAAACCCACCTACTCAATACATATATAAAGAAACAAAACAAATAAACCACCATAAATACACATAAAAACTTCCCCAAGCCCCCCAATACACATAAAAACTTCCCCAAGCCCCCCAATACACATAAAAACTTCCCCAAGCCCCCCAATACATATAACAATTCCCCCAAGCCCCCCAATACACATAAAAACTTCCCTAAGCCCCCCAATACACATAAAAACTTCCCTAAGCCCCCCAATACACATAAAAACTTCCCCAAGCCCCCCAATACATATAACAATTCCCCCAAGCCCCCCAATACATATAACAATTCCCCCAAGCCCCCCAATAAATATAACAATTCCCCCAAGCCCCCCAATACATATAACAATTCCCCCAAGCCCCCCAATAAATATAACAATTCCCCCAAGCCCCCCAATACATATAACAATTCCCCCAAGCTCCCCAATACATATAACAATTCCCCCAAGCCCCCCAATACATATAACAATTCCCCCAAGCCCCCCAATACATATTAAAATACCCCCAAGCCCCCCAATACATATAAAATACTGCCAATACATATAAAATACTGCCAATACATATAAAAATACAGACTTACCTTGGGCCAGGCCCGGTTTCTGCGGGGGTCCGCTGGCTGGTGGGGGACTGGCCGGCCGGCGCTGCACATTTCCCCCGACCTCTGGCCAGGCCCTGCTGCTGTTCGCGGCCGGGCCCCGGCTCTCGGCTGCCTATAAGCCTCTTCCTTTCTCTGCCCCACGCCACCGAGCTTCCGACGTCAGCGCACCGGAAGTAAGCCCTGTCCGCGCCTGCAGTGAAAGGTTGGCGGTTGGGACAGAAAAAGGAAGAGGCTTACAGGCAGCTGAGAGCCGGGGGCCTGGCCGCGCCCGGTAGCAGGGCCTGGCCAGAGTTAGGGGAAAATGTGCAGCGCCGGTCGGCCGAGCCCCCCCACCCCCCAGCCAGCGGGTCCAGGACACCAACCCTGGCAGACCCCCCCTATTGGCGGCCCTGAATTTGTGATGGCTAGACACTACTTACAGGGTTTCATATGTGAAGTCCCCATAATCAGACAGTCTTAGCCTTTATAAAATAGGTGCCTCTCTGATTTTGAGTCGTTATTATTTGTAAATGGGCTGGGTAAAACAGTTAATAAAATCCTAGTGGCTGAATTCATGCAAGGAGGAAACGCTGAACTTAGATATCTTAATATATAAATTCGAAAGTTGTGGGGTTGAAACGACATCTGGCCAATCAGATTGGGTTGAAACGACATGTGGTGAATCTGATTGGTCCAGCCTCTGGCCAATCAGATTGGTGGCTCTATGATGTCACCCAACTGCCGCCTCACCCAACTGCCACACACACCACCACACACACACCACCTCCTGCCCACACCGCCGCCTCACACCCCTGCGCCTCCAGCCTCCCCTCCACACAGCACCACACACACCACCTCCCGTCTCCCCTCCCTCACCACGGTGCCTCCCGCCGCAACTGGTCGGGACCAAGCGGCGGAACGGACGGCCGGGAGGGGGCAGCCCACCCCCCCTCACCCGTACCATACCACCCCCCCTTACCTGTACCACACCACCCCCCCTCACCCGTACCACACCACCCCCCTCACCCGTACCACACCACCCCCCTCACCCTTAGGGTGGAACTGCGGGGCCTGCGTCCAAGAAAGGCGCCGCACGGAACTGCGGGGGGGGGGGGAGGCCTGCGCCCTAGAAAGGTACCGCACGGGACTGCGGGGGGCGGGGCCTGCGCCCGAGAAAGGCGCTGCACGGAACTGCGGGGGGTGGGGCTGAGTGCCGCACGGGACTGAGATGTGTGTGTGTGTCAGTCTGTGTGTGTGTCTGACTGTGTGTGTGTGATACTGTGTCCCCCCCCTCCTGTCCACTGTCCACCCCCCCTCCTGTCCACTGTCCCCCCCCCTGTCCACTGTCCCCCCCTCCTCTCCACTGTCCCCCCCCTTCCTGTCCACTGTCCCCCCCTCCCCTCTGGGGGGGTGGAGAACGGAGAAAGAGGGGGAGCACAGAAATAGGGGGAGAGAAGGGAGCGGGAAATTTAACTCACGGGCAACGCCGGGTCTCTCAGCTAGTAGCTAAATAAATAAAAAACACTTTAATAAAATTAGAACAACATCTTTATTACCAGTGCCTTCATATTTCTGTTATTACTCTGTGAGTTAAGGACTTACATGCAGCACTTCATACGGATTTGATATTGCCTAGCTTGTAATCCTTTTTGTAAAGCTTGTAAACTGCATTTAAAGCTGGTAATAACTTGTGTTTTCTCATAACGGCCAGATATGTCTTCACAACCATTTTAATTGAATGGGGTCAATTAGATATTTTAGGCTCTGATACTTAGGGCCATATTTAGTAAGCGGTACTATTAGCCACTCTGTGTCTCATTCTAATGCTTGTGCATGTTTGCATGTCATTCTGTTTATGTCATTGAAGTCACTCTGTACCCCCACTGTACCGCACTGCAGAATATGTTGGCACGTTACAAATAAATTGTAGTAATAATAATTCAAATGAATGGTTTGTAGAGTGTCTTATGGCCAGGGCCGCAGGCAGATTTCCCAGGGCCCAGGACAAGAATTACGACCGCCCCATCCACCCCCCCCCCCGGTGTCGGCAGCCTTGCGAGCCCCCATTTCACACCTCCCAAACACCTTCTATTTCCCCCCCCTCTTCCCATGTATTTCTCTCCCCTCCATCTCACTCACTCCCACTCTTCCTCACTCACCCCCTCTCTCCTCACACTCTCCCCCTCCATCAATTACCCCACTCTCACTCAATTCCCCCCCCCCGCCTCGCAGGTATTTCTCTCCCCTGTATCTCTCTTACGCCCTCTTTTCCTCACTCACTCCCTCACCCGCTCTCTTACACCCCCTCTCTCCTCTCACTTTCCCCCCCTCCGTCAATTACCCCACTCATTCCCTTCCACCCCTGACACAATCTCTGCCACAAAACACATACCAAAAACCCCACCCCCCCAGATACAAAAAACCTTCCCACCCCCCAAATACATACAAAACAAAATCCCCACCCCCCAAATATATATGTAACGGTGTTTCCCCCACCCGGTGGGAGATTTGGCCATTACTGGTCGTGTGGTGCATGATACCTGCTGGTAACAGGAGGGCTGAGTCATCCACCGATGGTAGTGGGGACACAGGACTAGGCTTCTGGGGTTCATACCCTACATATCTTTAGCAGTGCAGTGCCTCCATCTGCCGTAGGCTCCATGGAACTGAAGATGATCTCCCACGTTAGAACCGATTACCTCTCACCCCTGAGTAAGATCACACACCAGGCCGGAGGTATAATAACAGGAACGGTTTCTTGTCTCTCTCTGTGCAGCACAGTACACGACAGGGTTCTGCCCAAAGCAGCAACTCTCAGCTACCCACTGAAGGATGGTCCCTGGACCTTCACTACAGGCCAAGGGCACCCGCAGCAGTCCCAGTTCTTCCCTGCCCCTCTAGCAGAGGCAGAGGTATGGTACACACTCTCTCTCCCCGGAGGGAAGAGGACCAGAGAAGGCCTAATAGTCAGGCTCTTGGCTGTGTGACCTGCCTCTCTCAAGTGGGTAGAGGCACTGCCAAATTTGGGCGGCAACTGCCCTTAAGTACACCAAGAGGAGGGCACCAGGTCTGTCCCATGTTTGGACATGCTCAGGCCTGATGTCACCGCCTCCCCCGTTACTCAAGTGCAGCACCAGTGAGTGGGGAAAACCCATATTTACTACTGGCAGGCCTGATTTTAACAGGACTTACGGCCAGGAGAAGGGCATGTTAGTAGCCATAGGTGGCATAGCTACATCTACAAACACTTCTCACCCCCTGAAATACATACAAAACCCCCACAACTCAAATACATACCAACGCTCCCAAATACATATAAAAAACATTGCCCAAATACATACAAACCCCCACCGCCCAAATACATATAAAAAAAACACTCACACCCCAAATACATATAAACCCACCAAAAATACATATAACCACCCATCCCCAAATACATATAACCCCCTCAAATACATACCAAACTCCTTCCCACCCCCCAAATACACATAAAACCTCCTAAAAAATGCATATAAAATACATACTTACCTTGGGGATGGTCTCAGGCCTCTGGCCAGGCCCGGTGGCTGCAGGGGGCCCGTCTGCCGGTCCTCTCGCTTCCGCCGGGCCTGGCTCTCCCCCAGCTGCGCGTCTCCATCACTGACTATCCCACACCGAGGTGCTGACATCAGCACGCACCGGGCCTCCCTCTCATGCCGGTGCGCGGCGGAAGCTGAGCCCAGCTTGCTTCCGGCGCGCCAACTTCAGAGAGGCCCAGCACACGCTGATATCAGAAGCTTTGCGTGGGACAGCCAGTGAGGGAGATGCGCAGTTACCCTGCCCGGGACTCCTGTCCCGGCTCTTCCCCCCCTGTCGGTGGCCCTGCTTATGGTTTTACACTGCTTAGTACGAATATCCCTTAGGTCATTGGAGGTGGACATGTTGATAAAATTGTGACCAGTCCAACTTTCTAACAAGCCTTTCATATTAACAGGTTTCTACAACTCAGTTGAGAGCTTTAAGGCTGACCTAACGGAGATGTGGTTCGGCCTGTACACTCGCACCAAGGGCCCCCTAGATTCCTCTGGTTTTGAGCACGTTTTCCATGGTAAGGAAATAAAGCACATACAACACTACCTCAATCACAGTAATAAATACCAGCACCGATGGCAATGATCTTATGCTCTATCTAGAAAAAATTGGATTGCTGCAATGAGAATTTAGCAGATTTCACACTTAAGTAATCTCCAAGTACGGAATTATTTGTAACGAACGAAAAGGCTATTAAATGGCACCAAACAAATAAATAAGTTTGGTGATTGCTATATTTTATTTTAAACTTCCAACACATTGGATTTTTGGGTGAGTAGCTTCCTTCAGTTCAATGAAATGGAAGTTGTAAGCAATTCTGCAACCAAGAGGTTACAGAAATGGTGCATGACCTACTGTACAGCACATCCGAAAACTAAGGCATTTAGGAAAGATTGAAGGACCTTAATACAGTATCTGCACTTAACAAGGGAGGTAGAGGTTACTACAGTAAGGGAATTGACAGATGCTTGGGATAGACATAAGGCGATCCTAAATGTAAAGGAAAGCCAAGGATAATATATACGGTCTGAGGTTTTACAGCAGATGGGAAAATGGGCAGACTGTGGGCCATGGGGTTCAAATTACATGTTCCTATGTTTCAAAGTAGTCCTTTTTAGCTAAGTAACCCAATTGATAAACTTACTGGAGATGCAGAAAACCATTGCATTCTGGCA
Organism: Ascaphus truei; assembly: GCF_040206685.1. NCBI lineage: Eukaryota > Metazoa > Chordata > Amphibia > Anura > Ascaphidae > Ascaphus > Ascaphus truei. The sequence goes on along the minus strand of NC_134485.1, from coordinate 335,705,045 downwards.
CTCTTTATTTTCAAGAGGTCCAGCATGTATGTATGTATGTATGTATGTATGTATGTATGTATGTATGTATGTATGTATAGATATACATATGTGTGTGTATGTATAGATATACGTGTGTGTGTGTGTGTGTGTGTGTGTGTGTGTGTGTGTGTGTGTGTGTGTGTGTGTGTGTGTGTGTGTGTGTGTGTATATATATATACATATATATATATATATATATATATATATATATATATATATTATATATATATTATATATATTATATATATATATCATATAAAAACATTACTTGTGAGCACATTCACATGTTTTAGACAGGTCTGCAACCCTGCTTTTCGCCATTATCACCTAGCATACAGTGCTTCTGCCGCAGAAAGGAATTCTGGGAAATAACATGCAAATGAGCACACCTTTTGTCTTAAAACCATTATATATATGTATTCACACTTTGTGCTACTATAAATATTTATTTTGTGACTTCCTCTGGATCATCATAGCTATCAACTGTTCTGCAGAGAGTGTAAGTTCAGCACTTTGGAACTGATTTATGAAAGGTGAAGTCCTGACCGGTTTCCGTCATAAAAATCAATTTTTAACTATACAAATATCACTTTATAGACAAAACGTTAAACTGAGGTGCAAAACATTGATATGCTCTTTAAACAGGTGAAATACATAATGGGAAGATATCTGGATTCCATAACTGGGTACAGCTGTATCTACAGGAGAAGGCAGGTCAAGTCAACTATCTGAGTTATAGCTATGATGGACCAGTAAGTATGAGCATCTTCATACATTTATGGGTCATGGATTATATGAACTATTGCATAGCTACAGCTGCAACTCTGCTTGCCTTGAGAATTCTGCACTTAAACCCATCCAACACTGTGAGATTCCTGCAGCCAGACTAATGGCCCATCGAATTAACACAGCGGGGGTCCCTGCATTTGAATGGCACTCACACTGCGTGAATCCTACCAGGCTCAAAGTCCAGTGTGACAAAATACATACGTAAACACTTCAATGTTACTATTCTCATGAGTAAGGGTCATCTAGTTAAACCCTTTGGCCAAAGCGATATAAGCCTGCAGCCGCTCCACGGCATGACCAGTATGCAGGTCCTAACACTACCTGTGAAAATTCTCATTTACCTCAGCAGTGGAGGGAGAATGGTCTTAATTGACCTGTCCTGCACAGGTACTTGGAAAAACCTGCTACTTAAAAAGTGGTCTGGGGTGAGCTTAAACTATGGGAGGAGGGGCCACCAACCTTCAATCAACTGATACCTGTTGAAAATTAAAAAAGCACAATTCCAGCAAGCTCTAACACCAGCTCCCACCACAATATATGTATATATATATATCTCTCTCAAAAGGAGTGCTACTGAGTGGCCAAATGTATACAACAAGAGACAAAGATCTTATAAAGAGGAAATGCAGGAGGATTGCTGCTTAATAACTCTGGCCCAAGGCTACCCCTACTCTTTTTATAGATTATCCCTTAAATTGCAGTTTACACCATCACAGTTTTATCATTAACCCCTTACCGTGCTTACAATGCTTTCAAAGACCTTCATATTTTTAAGCGTTTTAAATTTCCTTTGTTTTTCTCCAAAAAGATTGAAAGGTTTTTAAGGGAGTCACTCTTTCACTAAAAAAAAAAATCATTCTTATATACCTGAGAGAGATAATTCTATATCTGCTGAAGTGACCGTTTGGGCCAATTTTGCCTGAAAATGCAAATAGATGTTGGCCAAAATAGCATGAATGGCAGATAATATGGACCAGTGATTCCCAAAGCGTTGTTCACGCGCGCTTAAATGTTCAGTGAAGTGTATCAAGGGGGTAGTAAGAACAAATTGTAATGTGTTAGTGCCACCCCAGAGCTAGCCTGTGGTAGTGCGGAGGAGTGATGAAGCTGGCTCAGGTGCTCTGTGCTGTACACCACTTATAGTTACATGGCCTGACTTCCCAAAGCTAAGCTACTCCTAACCCCCTCCCTTCCTTATCCCCCCCCCCTCCCAACCCTCTTCCCCTCTCCTAGGCCTTTTTCTCTCTAATACCCCCCTTATCCTCCCCTATTCCCTCCTCTCGTCCCCTCACCCGTTCTCCCCCTGCTTATTACTCCGCCTCTATCCACCCCTCTCCTCACTTCTCTCCCCCCTGCTTTCTGGTACACTTCCCACGGCGTGCAGAGCTACATTACTCAGCTGGTGCAACACTCTATGTGCGACGCACCACACTCCCTGCTGTAAGGAGGGTTCACATAACTACTTTCTAGCAGGGGTTTTACAATGTAAAAAAGGTTGGGAACCACTGTTATAGAATATGGCCCTTAGAAAATCAGGCCTGCAATTCCTGTTTTCAACACTATGTGGCAACATTTCAACACAATTGGAATATACTGTAACTGGTTCAAATAAATTAAGAAAATAATGTATAAACAAATGGTATGGATTCATCGCAACATCACGACACAGAGTCTGGGGATCATTACAGGTTTCATAAGACACGCTTAGGCATTTTACATTGATATTTATTGTTGGTGTTATCTTTGTTTGTTTTTTCAAGTGGACCAATTACCCCGATGTCCTGGCTTTCCAGTACAAATGGTCTAGCTACGTGAAAAGCCTTGGCTCCTTTTTTATTGGATCCAGTCCAGAGTTTGACATCGCTATGTACACTCTGTGCTTTGTAACCCGTCCTGACAGTCTGTGAGTATCTCAAGATTCAGGAGACACTATAAGAGAATGGTGGTGACCTTAAGACACAATGTAATGTATTTGATGGCAGTGAAACGGCAAAACATGTGTTATCCGGTCGTATGGCAAGGAGATGTGGTGATTTGGAACATAGGTTGGAACAATGCTCATGTTTGGAACCCTCTTTAGAATGTAATATACTGCAATATATAAAACCATACTAAATTCCTAGCTGTCCAAAACCTCTTCTACTTAGTCTTAGAGAATAGACATCTCAGTAAACATCATTGGTTCCCACTAAGAAGCACAGCTACTGATTTCCAGTACACTTACTCTATAGCAGACATCACTAAGGCTGCGGCCCCGCTGGCGCTGACCGCGCTCATGCTTGAGCGGTGACGTCACCAGCTCTCCAAGCATGAGCGCCGGGTATCCTTGCTATTTCACAAGTGCGTGTTGTTGCAGGCAAGCTGAGCGCGCTTCGAAGTCTCTTTTTTTTGTTTATCTAAGCGCCAAGCGTTGGTGAGTGTGCCCGCGCACGAGCACACGCACCGTGTGAGCGGGGACAGGACTATTTAAATTGCCGAAACTAAACTCGGCAAGCACCGCGCGGTCAGCACGCAAAGCGCTAGCTTGGCCGCAGCCTTATTGTGGATTAATACCAGCAACACTGAGCACCTGAGAGACTCAATGTGGAAGACACAGCATTAGTCTGTGCATTGGAGCAGCATTACATTATATATTTCCTGAAGGAGAGTGAATGTTTTAGCTGTACAGTCACAGACACATGTAGTGCAAGGGCCTATACATCAAAGTATATCGACTGATTAAGTAGGGCAAAAACAGTTACATTAATCTTACTAGATTATCACAGTAGAAAACAACATTTGTTTTCAGTTGGATTATTTTTCTTGGTGTTATTTTTGTGCTCCAATTTTGCCCCAGTTCTGCTGCCACAGATGTGATAGAGTTTTTTGAATCATCATACAGTGCATAATGTTGTTATTATTAGAAGGGGGGGGGGGGAGGTGTTGCTGACGAGAGACTGTTACTTGTATCCCTTTGCACAGTGCAATGTTCCACAGAGGCCAGAGTTGCAAAATGAGTATAGCTTGAGGAGGGCACTGAACTGAAAATATTTACTAGTCTTGTTCAGAGACTGAAGATAAGAATGACTGACTTTTTTTTTGGTTTGATACTAAGGGACATTATGTTTACTATAAAAAGCTCAGCTTATACCTTTCTCCCCACTTGGATGTCTATTTACTGTTGGTTGAGGAGATAACTGTAGAAAGGATGGGAGTCTCACACCCCCTAGTGGCGCTTCTGAATGCAGGCCAAGTATGATAATGTATCAGTAACAAAATCCTGAACTGCTTTTTAAACAGCCATCAGCGTCACAAATAGAGTATCCACATAGCCATAGAATAACAGTGTTACAGCCCCCCCAATAGCCTCTGGTGTGAGGAAAGTCTTGTATGGGGTACGGGACCAAGTAAATAAAGTACTCACTGTTTGGATAATGAGACGCTGGCTGCTCCGGTGTGCTCCTGCTAGATGAGTAGCAAAGAATCCAAAGAGAACGAAGCGGTGCAACTCCCATGCAGTAATGACTCAGACTAGGACAGTGTCACTCAAGTGTAAGCTTTATTGACACCCGACAGCCACCAGACCCACTCTGACGCGTTTCGCACGGTACACCGTGCTTTGTCAAAGAGAATACTAACACAGAACAAACATCGGCATAAAATACCCATCAGACCCCGCGTTCTTACCAATAATAACTCACCATTCCAGCTAATCGAGAAATGGGGAGTGTATACCGAGCGTCACAGGGTGTAGAAAGGTAACATAAAAACAACAATGAAGTTAAAGCGATATCAAACATAAATTTGAAATATCAAAAAACGTTATTCTAACCATTACACCCCTGTAACTAATTGTGAAAAACATATATAAACAAAAGATATGAACATAAAAACAAGGATCAGAGGCTGTACTAATCCTGACAAATGTATTAAAATGAAGCCAAAATCCTATCTCTAAATAAACATTTAAAGGTTAAAAAGTTGTATCAAAACAGAAGTATTGACATCAAAGCAAAAAAAATAAACAAAAAACCCTCCTCTATGTATATATATATATATATATATATATATATATATATATATATATATATATATATATATATATATATCTTTTATCACCAAGGGCAAAGATAAGAATATAAATCCAATAATGAATGGATATATAATAATAAACCCTGAAATGGTGTTTCCAATGTAAACACCAATATAAATATAAAGAAATCAGAGTTGTGCCCATCATATAATGTATATTGCACCTTGGTGATATAACAATATTTTGTCAATAGTGTTAAGCAATGGAGTTAGAGATAATAATAACAGGAGCCATAAATGTAATGACGTAAGCAACAGAATCTAATATAGTAGGCAATATGAATGAATATACATGAATAGGACATGAACGGGGGGAGAGGGAACGGGAAGAGAGGGATAGGAGAACCACACATGATAACCTAATCAATGTAAAAAGTGTTGAAGCTCCCAGTCAACATTGATCCCTGCTGGGGTCAACGTATCCAAAGGAAAAATCCACGACATCTGTGAGGATGAGATAACAACGTTTTGCCTTCATACTTTCCCCTGTGTTTCTCTTTGACATTATCTGTTTGGTTCTCCCCTTCCACCTCCTTACTGATCGTTTCTTCATCTCTTGTTCAAGGTGCACTGTCAGCGTGGATGGTAAATCTTTACAAATCCAAACCTACACTTGGGCCAACGCGAGCTATGGAAACGGCAAAAAATATGTGGGGTCTACTTACCCCAACGCTCAGTGAAAGTGATGTGATTTCCTTGTGCAAATAAACTTGTGCCAACTTGAAATATTATGTGTAGCAAACATGAAGTGTAACATGGATGAAAAAAGCCCTAATTCCCAAAGAAATATATAAAACAATAATCATACAGTTACAGTATATGAGCAAGAAGGGGCCGACCATGCTTTCTTAATATGTGCCAATAGTGTGATTTAAATTGGGAAGAAAAATGATACACAAAAATCAATATACAGCAATCAAATAAAATATAATAATAATAATAATATGGAGTGAGAATATTGTTTTAAAAAAGCAACATAAAAAATTATAAGATACTAAATAAAAACGTGTATAAATGTTTAAAGTCCATTCAGTGAATCATCCAGAGGGTAAGAAAAAAAGTTCAGTGTGTAACACCAAGGGTGCATGCAGCCACCCGCAGACTGACCAATCTAATAGGAAAAACTTAACAAGCAAAACAGAAGTGCAAATGATCCCCTGGTGTAGTGCTTCACATTTTAATACAGAGGTAATGTGGTTAAAATTATTCTCACAAACATTAAAATTGCTATAAACTCATCAGGTATAGTGTGATTTGCTGGGATACGATGTCTTTGTTGTGTTCTGTACGATCACCAACGGGCCGATAGTTCCAACGTGAAGACATCCATAACACCACAAGGAAACAGTAAAAAAAAATAGACCTCCCTACGCATTTCAGGGGCTGCCTTATTCAGTTAATCATTGTCCTAATATATAGAGTTCCTGTTGCTATGAGAACTATGTGATACAAAGATCATATGTAGTGGATGGTACTTTAATAACATCAATTAGAAAAATGCTAATATGCAGTGTTCGACAAATCACCCAAACATCTTCTCGCCGAACAAAAAAATCTACTCCCCACCTAGCTCCGCCCCGCCCCGCCCCTAGCCCCGCCCCACCCCCAGACCCGCTTTTTAAAAAAAATATGAATAAATTCCTAGTAAGAATAACATTTGTTTTTGACATTAGTTTATTTATTGTATTACTTTATACTTCAATTAGTCCTTGTTACTTGTGTGTGTGTGTGAGTGTGTGAATGTTCCTGAACCCCATAACTAGTGCCTGGACGTCCCCGCATCACAATATCTAAAGCAGCAATCCCGCCTGGGATCTTACCTGATCCGCAGTCCCTCAATGTCCAGGTACCCTCATTCCTGCAATGTTATACATTGGAGGGGAGGTGTTCCCTACCTGTCTTCTGGGTTAGGGGGGGTTCCGATGTCTTCCGTGTGAAGCTCGTGAGTTAGATCTGGAAGAAAGCAGTATAGGTTATTTACAGTGAAGGTATAGGGCAGTTAAGATATGTAGGGTAAATAAGAGATCCAGAGTGTGAGAGAGAGAGTGTGGGTGAGAGACAGAGAGAGACACAGACACACACACACACACACACACACACACACAGAGACACACACACACACACACAGAGAGACAGAGACAGAGAGAGAGACAGAAAGAGAGATAGAAAGAGAGACAGAAAGAGAGACAGAAAGAGAGAGAGACACACACACAGAGAAAGAGAGACAGAGACAGAGAGAGAGAGAGAGAGAGAGAGAAAGAGAGACATAGAGAGAGAACACACACAGAGAGAATGAGAGACAAAGACAGAGAGAGTGCGACAGAGAGAGTGAGAGGACGAGAGGGAGAGGGCGACAGAGAGAGAGAGATGGCGACAGGGAGAGGGCGACACAGGGAGAGGGTGACACAGGGAGAGGGTGAGGGTGACACAGGGAAAGGGTGAGGGCGACACAGGGAGAGGGCGACACGGAGAAGGAGAGGGCGACACAGGGAGAGGGCGACACAGGGAGAGGGAGAGGGCGACACAGGAAGAGGGAGAGGGCGACACAGGGAGAGGGCGACACAGGGAGAGGGAGAGGGTGACACAGGGAGAGGGCAACACAGGGAGAGGGAGAGGGCGACACAGGGAGAGGGAGAGGGCGACACAGGAAGAGGGAGAGGGCGACACAGGAAGAGGGAGAGGGCGACACAGGGAGAGGGCGACACAGGGAGAGGGTAAGAGGGTGACACACTCACAGACGCACACAATCACTCACAGACACACACACACACACACTCGCACACACACACACTCACTCACAGACACTCACACACACACACACACACTCACAGACACACACACTCACTCACACACACACACTCACTCACAGACACACAGACACACTCTCTCACACACAGAGACACACTCAAGAGACACACTGACTCACAGACACACACACTCACTCACTCACAGACACACAGACACACTCACTCACAGACACACTCACTCACAGACACACTCACTCACAGACACACTCACTCACAGACACAGTCACACACTCACAGACATACTCACTCACAGACACACTCACAGACACACTCACTCACAGACACACTCAGACACACACTCACTCACAGACACACTCACTCACAGACACACTCAGACACAGTCACTCACTCGAAGACACAGTCACTCACTCTCAGACACAGTCACTCACTCTCAGACACACTCACTCACAGACACACTCACTCACAGACACACTCACTCACAGACACACTCACTCACAGACACAGACACTCACAGACACAGACTTACAGACACTTACGGCCACACTAACCTCCCCGCTGGGACACGTGGGCCATGCGTGCGCACGCGCCCCCCTCTACCTCCCGCCCAGGCTGCAGCCAGGAGGGGTGTCGGGCAGCCACCCACGGGGTCGGATAGCTAAGCAGGGGGGGTCGGACAGCCAGACAGACAGGCGGGAGGTCGGGCAGCCATGCTGGGGGGGTCGGGCAGCCAGGCAGGAGGTCGACATTAGTTGCTGGGGGATCAGGGGCCAACAGGGGGATCGGGGGCCAGGGGGGAACAGCCGCACGCCCACACCAACCTCCCCGATGGGAAACGTGGCCGGACGGGGAACTTTGCCAGAATCCCCCCCCCCCTCCAGCGTGTATGCGCACGCACACCCCCCCCTCTACCTCCCGCCCAGGCTGCAGCTATGGGGACGGGAGTCAGAGCTGCCAGCCTTCCCTTCTTCCCCGCTCCTATTACCCTGGCCGCACGGGTGCCAAAGGAGTGTGGGACGGAGGGGAAGCGCCTACCTTGTCCTCCAGCCCTAGGCAGCAACTGCGGGGACCCCCCCCAGCCTACATCCCACCCCAGGCAGCAAGCGGGGATCGGGTGTACGGGGAAGGGGGAAGGAGCTGACCCAGAGCTGCCAGCCGGCCCTCTTCCTCGCGTCAGGCCAATCAGGGAGGGAAATAATTTATTTATTTAAAAAAAAAAAAATGGCGCGAGCAGGGGAATTCATAGAGCCGCAGCACGGCTTGTCAGCAGCCTAAATCCACTCGCCATTTATCGCCATGGTTATCATTATTTGTCGAACACTGCTAATGTACTGTCCCGGACAGCTTTATTCTAAAGCTTGCCGGGTTAAATGCGGGCCAAGCGCGGGGCTTGTCTCCAATTTGAATCAGAGTTTCCCGCGCGGTGGCCGCTTCAATAGATAAGCGCTAATGGCGCTTATTATTGAAAGCGCCCGAGGCACGGGAAAACCGGCCGAAGATAGCCACACGCCGTCCGCGGGTTAAAAATACCCACGGAAAAAGCCGCATTAGATTAAAGCGGGCCGCCACTGTATAAGGGAACAATAAAGAAATGTTGTATAATACGGGTAAACAACTATAATTTTTTATCAAAGTGTAGCCCCCTATAAACAGCACAGGCTATACCTATCTTCCTTCTACTGTGGTAAGTCCTGTTAAGGGCAAGCACCAGTAATACTCATGGGTTTTCCCCCTTCCAAGCCCTGTCCTGAGTGGTAGATGCAGGCCTCTGACTCTGTTGCGGGCGTGAGACAGAGAGGCGGTTTTGCTGACATCACGAGGGGTGGGGCTGACTCTATATTTAGCAGCCAACTCCTGTAAGTGACGGAGTCTCCTGGTTAGTCTGAGTTAGTGAGTCCTGCTGATCGGTCCGGGGAGTTGGAGGAGACAGGCGGTCTCACCTGTGCAGTCGTGCAGGAGTAGAGCGAAGAGTGGAGAGACTCAGCCCCTTTGAGTAGAGCTGATAGCATTCTAGACCCGGTGGACCAATGCCCCTCACCCCCTGCCTGGGGTGATGGGGAGAATCCAATCCCCACCCCGAGGATAACCTCGGAGGTGGGCTGCGGGGTATTGACGCCCCAGCCCAGACCACCCTGTCGGAGGAGAGACTTGGAGGGAAGGAGAGGAGGAAAGATCTGTAAGGGAGGAGAGCGGAGTAATTAGCAAGGCTTTGCTGTTGTGGCTGCTGGACGCCACTACATTTGAGAGTCGCTTTTTACCAAAGACTGTGTGTGAGTTGGAAGCTATTACCCTGGGACCGAGGGGGTTCTTCTATACAGGTCCTATCCCATATTCCTGGAAGTATAGAAGATGGAGGCGCTGCACCACTAAGCAAATATGGAGGCTACCACCCCAGAAGCCTGGTCCTGTCTCCCCAATAACATCGCGGGAAGCTCAGGCCCTCCTGTTCCTCACAGGTATGCACCACCACGACGCATGTAATCTGCCCTCACGCACCCTAGACACCATCGATGAGTCGGGGGGGGGGGAATAAGGGTTACATTTGTAGGCGCTGCTGAGATATATATATGTAACGGTTTTTCTGGCCCGGCCTGACCCACCCAATCTCACATTGGCCCCTGTGGTCTAACCGGTCCGCATTACATGGTAGTAGTGTCTGGTGGTGCACCTGTTGGCTACAGGACTCCTGAGTCTCCCGCATGATGGTGTGTGGGGAGAACCCGTCCAGACAGGCAGCTGAGGTAGTGTGCTGAGTCTCACCTAGTTCCAGTGCAGCGCCTCCACCTCACCAGGGTCCCTGCGTCCGCAAAGGGATGATCCTGGCGAGGAACTCCTCCGTGGTGCTCCTCTCTGTACACTCATTCCAGATAGATACGCGAGAGGGTTTCTGGCTGAACTCATCTTTATTGACACGGCAGGGCAACTGCCCTCCACAAGGAGTATCTTCAGCCACTCATCTTGCCCGTGCCCCCTTTAGTTAGGTATGTCACCTAGATCAGGGATTCACTATTCCCGCAGGAATCACTATCCTGTGCCAGGTCCCTGGACACAGCCTCCCATGGAGTTACTATAACATAACTGACAGAACTCTTTCAGCACTCAGGTAGAACTTTCCAGCAACTACTCAGCAACTAGAACTCCTCCCAGACTTGAACTGTCCAGCAACTAACTTTGCAACACAGTGCTGTGCCTTATGTAAGCTTCTGAAGCTGACACACCTCTGACATCACTAACCATGGAGTCAGAGCATGTGACCAGTTCCAGCCATACACAGGGCACCCCACCAGGGTGTGAGGGAAAACCTCCATGATTAATACTGGCATGCCCATACTTACCAGGCCTTACTGCCAGCAGGAGAGATGACTGTAGGCATTTTACATGACCGCTACATTCTCCCCCTGGTGAATCCCATCGTCCTCGCTGGGACCTAAATTTAGATACCTCTTGCCAGGCAGCACTGCACAGAAACATAATTAGGTTAACATCCATACAAATTTTCAGCATATTGTAAACATGACTTCAGTACATTCCGCCAAGCCCGCCCCGACCAGCAGCCACGAACCTGCGTAATGTCTCAGTACCCCCTTAATAATAGTGATCTGGGTCTGGTTTCCTCACTTCCCGGTTACCCATATCCAGGACCGTGACATAGTAATGCCTAGGCGATCCCCTCTCTGGCCTATAGGTCACCCTATGTTTGTGGATATTCCTCCCTATGCTCCACACTCGCATCAGGGTGTCTATCCTTTCCTCCGCCTTCTTACCTACAATGGCGCTCCCCCTATTGACTAAGTACAGCTCTATAGTCTCTTGGAGCCACTTTTCCCTATTGTCCTCAATTTCATCCATCAGGGGCTCCGGAACATAGGGATACTCCAACCCATGGGATTTTTTATACTTGACCATTATAGCCCTCTCCGCCCTACTGACCCTGGTCAGATCAGCATTACCTGCCCTCCCAGGTAACACCCATGATAGGGGCTCATCAGAATCTACTGGGTCTGACAGAGTGTCAGGACCCATGGGCGCTATGTCTCTACGCTCCAGCTGGAACCACCTCTCCTGTAATTCCCTATCCCTCTGCTCGGGTGTAAACTCTCCCTCTCTCCACCAGAAATCCACCACGTCCTCCCGCCGGATGAGGAACCGAGTACGGTCCATCCATGCGGAGTACCCCTCAAATAGTGGAGCCCACCACCGGGTCTCCTTAAAGGGATTAGGCCCTGGTTCCCGGTCGTCGTCAATCGAGAACACCCCTGAAGACCTAGTGGATCGTGATGTGAACCACCTCGAAGAGCCCGGGGCCTTTACCACTGGTTGGGGTGCTGTATCCGCCACCCTCAATTCTCCCCCTCCCCGTGAATCACCTTCCGTAGCTCCACTGAGCTGCCTTTCCCCAGTCCGTTTTTCCTCCCCCCCCAAAGGTATGTCCACAAATTCCAAGCTGGGCGGTGAACCCGGTGACCGTGTGATAGGGGTAGGGGCATTAGCTAGGGCATGGGGTTGGGTATAGGGGCATGGAACAGGACCCCACGGGGTTATTACCCGCTCTTGACTGTCCGTGGACCGGTCCAAGGAAGATGTCTCCTCGCCCTCATCAGTCCTGAAACCGTCTCTCCATTTTCTGGGCAATACGAGCGGTCGGGGACCTTCCCCCAATCGCCGAAGCGTCGCTGCTTCCCCTTCCTGGGTTCCGCCGCCGCCACCGGAAGTGACGTTCTCCCCGGAACCGGAAGCGTCGCCATCTTGCGTGGGACCCCCATGCGGGATCTCTTCTTCCACGACGACATCCGGTTGCTCCGCCGTCGCCACCGGAAGTGATGCCGTTCCTCCACGTGCGCCTGAGGCCTGGCGCGGCCCTTCCAGCTCTATGCCGTCTGCTGCAACCAGGTAAGTAATAGCGCTGCTTGGCTTACCCGTCCGCAGGGGTGTAGGCGTCTCTCTCCCATCTCCGCCATGTCCTGGGGTGGCAGGACTCCGTCGGTCGGATCGCCGATCTGCGGGGGACGTCCGGTCACTCACCCCACGGGGCGTCGTTCTTCCCGTCTGTCTTTTCCGCTCCGTTTTCGCTACCGCCAGCTCACGGAGGTCCTCATCAGAGTAGTCCCCTCGCCCCGACCTAGGGGTCTCGGGGTGGGGTGAAAGTCTCTTTGCCCCTGTCGCGGGGGTTAATCCAGCCGCCTCAATGGCCAGTGACCCAGCCGACTTGACCGGCTCCAGTCCCCTGTCTCCGGGACTCGCGCGGTTGATCCATAGCGCGCCCGGGGACTCAGCAGAGCGCCGTGTCACATCCACCGGGGGGTCAGCAGGCTGTATTGGGATGAACGTGGGCATAGGCCACAGATACAAAGTCCCGCAATGAGGGCAACGTGCCACCGTATTCACAGTACCTCCGGGCAGCCCGCATTGTAGGCAGAGCCTGACCACCGTCTCTGTATTGGCCACCCTCACCACCAGCACCCCGCCGGGCACTGAGTAGGGCTGGGTGGAGACCATAGTGCCCACAGCGGAGGAGCAGGCCATTCTTTGTACAGGAGTCACTTCCTGTACAGGTCTCTCCTTCTCTGTGGTTCCTCGCAACTGACTGGTGGAAGTTGCTGGATCCGCCACTCCCTGCTTCGGCTCCTCCCTTCTCTGACAGAGTTGGAACCCGCCCCCAGGGGTTGCAATTATGGGCGGGTCCCACAGGGGAATATCATGCCCCTTAATTAAGGCCGCACCTCTCTCAGTCCTGGTGGGCGCGGTTAGCGTTTTCGCGCCAATTTCCCCACAAGGGTGGGGGTCTTTTCCCGCGGCTAGTTCCCGCCTTCTCCTGGCAGCCGCCCTCTGTGCAAGATAACCATCCTTTTTGCACGGCTCTTCCACGGCCGGAACTACTTTTGTAGTGGCGCCGTCTGGATATCAGTCCCTGGGCCCAGTGGGTGCATTCCCACAGGCCATAGTTGAAAGTCACTCCCCCTGGTAGAAATCAGGGGAGGGTCCCATAGACTAAGCGGTTGACTCAGCACAGGGGCTGAATTAGTCACTGTCCATTCCGGCGCAGCCATAGCTTTCGCGCCATGCCCCCCATCAGGGCGGGGCTCTGCTGTTCGCGCCATTCCCGGCCAGCTCTGTGCAAGTCCTGCAGCAGCCATTTTTTCTGCGCCTGGCCCATGCGGTTTCCCTAGCAAGCGGGAACCGCCATTTTGGTTGTCTTTTAAGCCCAAAAAGTCAGTTTGTTTGCTCTCCTCACGGGGTTCTCCCCCAATTATTACAATTTCCTCACACTCTTCAAAGGTGGCCCCTCGCTGTCCCAGGCAGGATAAAAACGGGGCAGCCACGGCCTTTGCTCCGCTCCAGAGCAGACTCGTTAAGGACAATTCAGCGACAGTCTGCTCTTCAGTGGGGTGCACGCCACGGGTGCCCTCCCCATCAGCCTCTGTCCGCCATTTTACGTTCTCCGCGCCACGCGGATCCTCCATTTTCTCGTAACAGTTGTCGTACATGGGGCTCCACTCTGCGGGGCAGCCACCACACCGGTACAATAAAGATTAGCTCAGATGCACCACCACATGTGTACCTTATCTAGGTGTGACCCAGTGTTGCACTACCTCAGGCTAGGCTCACTCTCTCAGTGTCTGCTGTAACTCCTTCCTCCCAGTCTGTGCTCCCTACGGTGAGTGTCTGGAATGGCTAGGTACTCTGGCTGGCTCTGCCATGCAGTACTTGGGGCGTCTACCTGTCTTGGTCAGCCTAGCGCAGACCCTCTTCAGGACTCCTGACCAAGTTAACAGGCTGTCCCTTCTGGCATCCTACCAACTAGCACTGCCTCAAGGTGACTCGGTCAGCTATAGCCCGCTCCAGACCCCTCACTCCCTTCAGGCCCCTAGGTTGTCCCTGCGAACTGACAATATCCCGTCAGCCCCCTGACCACCCCTAGGTCCTTCCCTACGCAGCACAGAGTGGCAGCAGACACTCTCCCTGTTTCCCAGTGTGCCTAGCTAGAGCCTGTCCTGATGACAGATCTGATCTCAGCAGCTCGCCTCCAAATGTAACGGTATTTCTGGCCCGGCCTGACCCACCCAATCTCACATTGGCCCCTGTGGTCTAACCGGTCCCCATTACATGGTAGTAGTGTCTGGTGGTGCACCTGTTGGCTACAGGACTCCTGAGTCTCCCGCATGATGGTGTGTGGGGAGAACCCGTCCAGACAGGCAGCTGAGGTAGTGTGCTGAGTCTCACCTAGTTCCAGTGCAGCGCCTCCACCTCACCAGGGTCCCTGCGTCCGCAAAGGGATGATCCTGGCGAGGAACTCCTCCGTGGTGCTCCTCTCTGTACACTCATTCCAGATAGATACGCGAGAGGGTTTCTGGCTGAACTCATCTTTATTGACACGGCAGGGCAACTGCCCTCCACAAGGAGTATCTTCAGCCACTCATCTTGCCCGTGCCCCCTTTAGTTAGGTATGTCACCTAGATCAGGGATTCACTATTCCCGCAGGAATCACTATCCTGTGCCAGGTCCCTGGACACAGCCTCCCATGGAGTTACTATAACATAACTGACAGAACTCTTTCAGCACTCAGGTAGAACTTTCCAGCAACTACTCAGCAACTAGAACTCCTCCCAGACTTGAACTGTCCAGCAACTAACTTTGCAACACAGTGCTGTGCCTTATGTAAGCTTCTGAAGCTGACACACCTCTGACATCACTAACCATGGAGTCAGAGCATGTGACCAGTTCCAGCCATACACAGGGCACCCCACCAGGGTGTGAGGGAAAACCTCCATGATTAATACTGGCATGCCCATACTTACCAGGCCTTACTGCCAGCAGGAGAGATGACTGTAGGCATTTTACATGACCGCTACATATATATGCCACAACAGGTCAGGCTTATAGCGAGGCGGAACGGGACGAGTGAGATGCACTCTCCGTGCAAGTGTTGGAGAAGGAAGGGCGCAATTGCATATACCGAGGGTAGTCAGGGGAGCGTAGAGTCTCGCACAGTACGCCTTGGGCGCCCTTAGGAGGTGGCGAAGGAGGGGTGAATAGTTATAGCTGACCGAGTCCCTTGAGGCAGGTAGCGTGTGGCAACTGGGGGGGTCAGCCTGTTAACTAGTCCAGGGTCCATGGCCCAGGGTCAGTGCTATGAGTGGCCAAAAGTAGGAGACACCCATACCTAGACAGAGAGGTACACTAGCTATCACCCTCACAAACGCACCACAGAGCACTTGCAACGTAGACACCGAGTACAGTGCATGGAGGAGAGGAATTCCGCTGAGCCTGGGGTAAAAGCCACCTCAATTTAGTGAGAAACAGAACGCAGAGCACACATTTGGAGGACCGTCAGTGTTTAGGTACGAGATACCCGTTAGACACTGAGAATAGGGCACATGGACATTTGGAGGACTCATCCAAGATGGCGTCCGTCCCTACATGTGCTCCGCGGAGCAAGAGAAGTCATCTAAAATGGCGGTTCCCGCCAAGCCTGGAGCAAGCACGTGCATCGCGCACAGAGACTATAAGGAAAAATGTGGCTGGAAATGTGTAATAATCTGGCGCCAGACCCAGATTCCTTGCAAGAGGAGCGGTGTGAAAGCCGAAAGCCCACCCACCTATGCTGTGACTGGTCAGAAAGCCAGGCCACATCACACTGTAGGAGAAAAGACCCCGCCTCTGGATTCCACCAGAGGGAGGGGGCACAAAGAGAGCCAATCAGGAGAGTCCTCCCCAGCGAAGGGAGGGACCGGAAGCCAGAGCGAAGAGCTTCACTTTTGTCTGGCATTCGAGGAGCAAGGAGCTGAAACATTGAGCTGTTCCAACCCTGAGCGAACCATGTCCGAGATGAATACTTCCATTTACCAAGTACAAGGAGGCCTACTGGTCGTGGAGGTAGCTGAGCACGAATATCTCCGGTGTTTGTGCGTCCACTGCGGGATACCGGGCGCGGTACCCAGCACCAAGGCCCGATGCCCTCAATGTGGCACGTTTTACCTTTGGCCGAACGAGCCGTGGCCTTTGATCGGAACCCCGCGGAGTGCCTCTCCGGGAACATTGACGGAGGTGGCGGAAGGCAAGGACAAGACTGCCCTGGTTCCCCGTTACACCCAAGCGGGAGGAACTTAGGCCCAGCCCGCTACCGAACTAGCAAGCTGGCGACAGAGAAGAGCGTGACCGCAGTGGAGGTACCAGAGCGAGACTACTTTGTACCTATACACACTGGTTGTATCGCCGAAGAACCAGGTGACTCCCTAGCGGAGGAACCGATCTTGATTTCCTCAGAGGAAGAGGTTGGCGTGACATCGGTGGCGATGCGCCTACCGGCGAACCACCCCAAAGGCATCAAGAGGGAGCAGACGAGTCCGGAGACCATCCGACGGCGAGCGCTGGTGCGGCCGGAGGCCCGTAAGAGTCCCACCGCCGTGGTGACTCCCAGTGCAACGGAGACCGAGACGATCATAGAGGAGCCCGATATCATCAAAAAGCAGCGGAACGGTAAGGAGACTCCACCACCCCCTTACTCCCGCCAGGTGCAGACCGCAACCATGGCGGACGAGAAAGAGAGGCTTGAGGCCTACTTGTTCGGCCGTGTACCGGATGCTCCGCCACCGCCCATGCCGGTCCTCGACGCACTTCCGGTGCGTGACCACGGAGCGGGTGGAGATTCTGCGGGCGATCCTGATCACATCGTTTACGGTTCCACCGGAAAGAGAAGGCCTGGAGGAGTTTTCTCTTCACGAAGCATAGATTCAGCCATTGCCCTGGCTACCCTACAGAGTCGAGGTCCCTCCCGAGAGGCCAGACACCTGGCGGAGAGCACATCTAAGAAGATGTCCCTTGGGCGCGGTATCACCCGCTTGCTGGACGCTGATATGGACATTCCCCCAGCCCCTAGCTCCATTGCCCCGGCCACTGCCCCTGCCCCGTCACGAGTGGTGCCACCGGGACCTACAAGGGATAAGTTATGTAAATACCCCAAATACTCCAAGGACTTGCGGGATTGGGAGTTGAGTGATGAGGGGTCGGATGGGGAGATGCCGTATTCAACTGTTATACCTGTGCCTAACCCTGTGCCGTTTTCTCATGCAGCTAGAGGGAGGGCCCGTGGGTCCCACACTCCAGTAGAGGCTGGGCCTACCAGCAAAGTGGTTCACAAAATGAACCCTACTACGTATTATAATGCAAAGGGGAGGAGAGATTGCTCGCGATCCACTGATGCGGGTATGTCCGGTGTATCATCGCAGGTAGTGTCGGAGGTAGAGCGCACTAGTCAGTCCGCAGAGTACGAGCACCGTGACAAATGGTGGGCGCCTTTGGTCACCGGATACCACGAGGGGATGGACCGTACACGGTTCTTATTAATTAAGAATAATGTAGTAGACCATTGGTGGGCGGCTGGTTCTTTCACTCCGCAGGAGGTGGAGGATGAGTTAGATCATAGATACCGGGAGATAGAACAGAAACTTGTTGTACCTCGAGGCCCCAGTATCTTATATGATAAAGTAGCTCCAGAAGAGCCTGTGTTTTGGGTACTGCCAAGCAGGGCAGGGCACCGCAAACTCACCAAATTAAGTCGAGCTGACCGGGCCATAGTTGCTAGATACCGGCAGTCCCACGGGTATGAGTATCCCTATGTGCCTGAGCCCATCATGAGGGAAATTGAAGAGAACCGAGACAGTTGGCTCAGGGGGGCAGTCCAGGAATACCTTCGGACCAAGTTCGGTCAGGGAGGGTATCACAATGAGGATAAGATAAGCGAATTAGTACGCATATGGAGCATAGGTAGATGTATCTACATGCATGGTGTTACATACAGGCCTGAGCATGGGCCAGTCCAATCGTTCACTGTGACCGTCATGGATCATAATGGGCGGTGGGTAAGAAAGCCAGATCCAAAGCATTATCTGTAGGGTTCTCCATGTTGGGAGTACCCGGTTGTATTTGTATTTGAACTACCTCATTATGCCATGTGTTATGACAATGTCTAATGTGTGCTGTTTCCCAGGTGGTTCGCCGCAGGATGGGTCTGCTAAAACTAGGTCCAAGTGGGGACCATTGGATTCCACCATAGGGAGAGTGTAGCCCCCTGTAAACAGCACAGGCTATACCTATCTTCCTTCTACTGTGGTAAGTCCTGTTAAGGGCAGGCACCAGTAATAATCATGGGTTTTCCCCCTTCCAAGCCCTGTCCTGAGTGGTAGATGCAGGCCTCTGACTTTGCTGCGGGAGTGAGACAGAGAGGCGGTTCTGCTGACATCACGAGGGGTGGGGCTGACTCTATATTTAGCAGCCAACTCCTGTAAGTGACAGAGTCTCCTGGTTAGTCTGAGTTAGTGAGTCCTGCTGATCGGTCCGAGGAGTTGGAGGAGACAGGCGGTCTCACCTGTGCAGTCGTGCAGGAGTAGAGAGAAGAGTGGAGAGACTCAGCCCCTTTGAGTAGAGCTGATAGCATTCTAGACCCGGTGGACCAATGCCCCTCACCCCCTGCCTGGGGTGATGGGGAGAATCCAATCCCCACCCCGAGGATAACCTCGGAGGTGGGCTGCGGGGTATTGACGCCCCAGCCCAGACCATCCTGTCGGAGGAGAGACTTGGAGGGAAGGAGAGGAGGAAAGATCTGTAAGGGAGGAGAGCGGAGTAATTAGCAAGGCTTTGCTGTTGTTGTTGTGGCTGCTGGATGCCACTACATTTGAGAGTCGCTGATCTGCCAATAAAGAGACAATCCTTTTTACCAAAGACTGTGTGTGAGTTGGAAGCTATTACCCTGGGACTGAGGGGGTTCTGCTATACAGGTCCTATCCCATATTCCTGGGAGTATACAAGATGGAGGTGCTGCACCACTAAGCAAACATGGAGGCTACCACCCCAGAAGCCTGGTCCTGTCTCCCCAATAACATCGTGGGAAGCTCAGGCCCTCCTGTTCCTCACAGGTATGCACCACCACGACGCATGTAATCTGCCCTCACGCACCCTAGATACCACCGATGAGTCTTGGGGGGGGGGGGTGGAATAAGGGTTACAAAAGTATAGAGGAAATAATGAATGAATATATATAAGGCCAATTAAAAAAAAAAAACAGGAATAAAAACATCTAATATCCTAATACAAATGTAGATTGTCCAATGTTATATACTGTAGTAAATGGAGGCTTGGTACTTTTTTCCTGGTTTATGGTACTACATTATAGGCACTAAATATATATTAAATACAGCTATATAAGAAGGCCTTGATGGGTAGCGAGCAGCAGACAGATACATGTAGGGAGCCCAAGCTGACAGAAATCAAGTACAAGGAAATAGAATGGGCTCCCTCCTGCAGCCACATGGGAACTTAAAATCAATTAACATTAGTTTCTTTAAATACGTTTTACTGCTGTATTTCTGATTTATATGGCAAATTGAATCAAGGATGTAAGGGACCAAAACTCCACGCTATCTAACATCCCCTAACATCCACACCCCAAATCTTAATGGGAACAGCAGTGCGTCTGGACTATACTCCACCCTGAGGCATACTATACTCCACCCCACAATGTGCAGCCAATTCACCTTTTGTTTCAAAATTGTCCCTTATTCCATGAGTGGGAGCGAGTACTTAATCATTGCTCATTGGAATTTATTTTATTACTTATCCTAGTAATCCCCCCCAGCGATCCCACCCACCTCCAGGAGCAGAGACCGGATCACCTGTCGCCACCCCTCCCCCCCCCCCCCCGCGCACAAGTGACCGCATGGATGATAATACACCTTTACCTCCCTGGCGGTTCACTCTTCCACCTCACTGCAGGGGGGGCAAACTCCCTGCCCTCTGCTGACTTTGGCATCTGCTGCAAGCATGTGACTCCGCTCCCTCAGTGCTCCCTCTCAATACACCTCTTTTCCCCCCTACCTCCCCTCTCCCCCCTTACCTCCCTCTCCCCACAAACTCCCCTCTCCCCACAAACTCCCCTCTCCACGCATACTACCCTCTCCCTTGCACCTCCCTCCCCCCCCCCGCTACCACCTCTCACTCTCGTTCTCTCTCTATCACCTCCTCCAAACTGATAAATATTGCGATATAAATCGTTATCACGATACATTTCTCAATATCATTATTTTAGGGGAAATGTTGATATCGCCCAATCCTGGGAAAACCTACTAGCTGGAAATCATCTAGGTCGAGTGTGCAATTGTGCTAGTTCCTGACTTACGGACTATGCACTAAGGCAAAAAGGGGCTGAATTACTCAGTTAGGCATATGATATGGCGCATCCCATCGGGAGACATTTGTCAATGTAATACGTCCCTTCAAATTTGCAACCTGTGAATCTAAAGCTGCTCTGGGCCAGGGGTAACAGCCAAAAAGTTGATTCTACGTAGATTTTTGCCATGAGCGCTCCTTTCCCATAATATTTATGATACCTTTGGCCATGTCAAATGACTGGTATTAAACGTGGCATAGGTCCTGGTCTGTGGCATCATTTACAGTGCTCACTTTTGGATAGGAGAGGTGCTGTATATGCTTGAATTTTCCTGATTCACTGCCCAAAAGGGGAGGAGCCATTACCTACTTAAGGTGCCTGTGTGATGAGAGTTCTTTACTCTTTGATAAAGTCCCATGATGGGACGAAACGCGTCAGAGTTTCTCTCTCTGTGATGTGCAGCACTTTGATTCAATAAAGCTGATTTTATTTCAAGACTTGGCTGACTCCCATCTCGCAGTGACTGCTTATCACCTTTATTTCACTTCTATCTACATTGGCTGGAGCACGCAGGCATCTTACTGCAATACCGGTGAGATCTACTTCTCTCCCAGCGTCAGTGCGGGCGCCACCCCTTGGAACGTGTGGACGCGCCGGAGCGCACGGCATGCTGGGGCTAATCCAGACTAAACAGTTTTCTTCAGCAAAGACGACACCGTTGGAGTGTTCCTGAGCATGGATCGGCTGGACGGGCTGTGATGACACCGGGTGGGTGAGGGCAGCAGGCTGTGGTTTTTTTTGAGTTCATGAGAGCGGTCTGCGGAAGCTTCTTCTCCTGCCTCTATCCATTTTCCTGTGTACTAGCCCCCCACCCAGGTTTTCAGTCTACACATATTACCCTTCTTCAAGACCTATATTATTATTTACATTTGCAGTAAGATTCCTTTATTTGTGGACTATACATGGATCAGAAGTTTAGCAAAACAGTCATACACACGATTGGGAGCATCGGACATATGGGGTTCACTCCCCTTCCTTCCACATATACACTGATTAAGACCTAAGGGAGCAAGTGTGCCTAAACAGTAAATCCAATAGGATTCTCGAAATGCAAAGCAATTGAACTCTATCCCCTCCTAGTTTGGAAACTGAAATAGATTCTATCCCCAGGATTTTAAGACTAGCGGGAGTGCCTGCATGTGCAATTGAAAAGTGTCTAGTGTGAGTACTTTTTTCCAAATTGCACACCTATGTTCAAGGAACCTAACATGAAGAGACCGTTTAGTGTGTCCGACATACTGCAAATTACAGGCACAAGAGAGGATTCATGTTTTTGTATAATTTGTTTGATTAGGTCATCTTTATCTATTATTAGGACTTAGATTAAGATCTAATAACTTTTAGGTTTGAAATATGTGAAAATCCTAAGGGATCTCAAACTTGTTCTTGCCACTGTATATAGTGTGTATTAAGTACAGGTATATCTTGTTCTTGCCACTGTATATAGTGTGTATTAAGTACAGGTATATCTTGTTCTTGCCACTGTATATAGTGTGTATTAAGTACAGGTATATCTTGTTCTTGCCACTGTATATAGTGTGTATTAAGTACAGGTATATCTTGTTCTTTTTCTTTAAGAGTAAGGGCCGCCGGGTTAAAGATTGCCCAGGGGTCATGAAGCATAGGTATATATATATATATATTAGAGAAAAAGAAAAAAGAAGCGCTTGATCCTTGTGTAAAATCAGATGAAATTTTTTTTAATACATCATGGACAAGACAATTGCACACTTACAATTTGTCCGATAAATTAAGGCATATTATGGGACCAGCCCATGCACCAACTGAAGACTCCACGGTCACCTCTGTGTGTGTAGGTATCCACAATGGTTCCAGATCTTGTGTCTGTATCAGCCGCTGTCTCCAAGATGAAAGTTCTTTACTTTGGGAGCGCTTATTTACAGCGTGCGGCCGCCATTCACCTCTCTTGTGGAACACCGGGACCCGGAAAGATCTTTACACACGTCCTTACGTCCTCACGCTGGTGTCAGGAACTGCTCAACCACCGTAGCTTCAATGCCAGAAACCCTACGCGTTTCTTTAAGAGTAAGGGCCGCCGGGTTAAAGATTGCCCAGGGGTCATGAAGCATAGGTATATATATATATATATATATATATATATATATATATATATATATATATATATATATATTTTGTCTGGTTATTCAAGGGGTCCAATTATGGTGTACTAAGGGAGGAAGGACTCAGGTCCCAGCCACAGCACATATAGACTGTGGAAATAGAGGGGTTACATTAGCAACTTGTGTTTCAAGCTTCAGCGCACACATTTTACCCAAAGAGAAAGTTTATGAATAAACAGCACTTTAATAATGCATAAAAATAGAGCAAAATGACAGAAAACACAATATAATGGATACATTGACTTTCATATGTGTGTCAAGAAGCTCTTCTACTACACCAGGATTGCTCCACAGAACATCACGCTGCATGACTGGGGCTGAAAAGTGCCAGAAATCACTTTAATACAGTAATGTTATTCATGGTGACTACCCTCCTGTCAATTCATCACTGATGAACTTCAAAGCTGGTTACCAAGTGGGGAGTGTCACGCAAAGTTGCATAGTAAGGACATGGCACCGTCAATTAAACGGTAGCTGCTATGATCAAAGTCAATTTGTAAAACCTGCTGTCGAGCTTCCAATGTGTTATTCAAACAGGTCCTGTATAATCATTGCTACAGTGGTCGTCTCATACTGTAGCTGCTGCTCACTGGAAAGTATGACAATTGGGATGTTGGCTCGGTTGATGTCAAGAAATAAATGGACTTTTATTATTTGGTGACAAATTGGTATTTTATTTTCATACATCGTGTTGAAGTGATGTTCTTTTTAGTTGCAAGCACCTGCAGTGCGTCTGTGACAATATTCTCTCTCCTCTTTTATGGTTTACTGGTTCTCCCTCCATTAGCTGTACCTGGTAAAAACAAACGTTAACACTCCTTTAGTATTTAGAATGGCTTTAGGATTGTTATTTAATGTTATTCTTAATTATTTCAAACAGAGTGACCAGTGCCTTTCATAGGGATTAAAAGCCGTGGGAGAAGTAGAGCAGTAACTCCCGTGCATTTGGTAGAGGAATACTCAAACCCCCATTCATCACTTGCCAAAACGAATTTAATGCTTCACGGTTATATAATCCTTCTTCACACACAGCCACAGATCTCATGATTACATCACAGCCCTGTAACCTGTAAAACTAGTCTTACCTGATTACTTAACTTCCATATATAGGTCAGCCATAAAACTAAGCATTACAAGCACATTGTATTATGGTCCCTGTAGTTCTCAATCATTTTGGCTTGTTGTGTCATAACTTATGGTCCTTGCAGTTATAATGTATTAATTTAACTCCTTCTGCATTGCCAAATAAGGTTAGTGAAAATAAATTACTTTCTTCTTTGTTCAAAAACCATAAGATCCTGGTTGTATGAAAGTACAGATTCCGACACCGGTTTCTTGCTGTCCCAATACAGGCATACCCCACTTTAAGGACACTCACTTTAAGTACACTCGCGAGTAAGTACATATCGCCCAATATGCAAACGGCAGCTCACGCATGCGCCTGTCAGCACGACCTGAACAGCAATACCGGCTTCCTACCTGTACCGAAGCTGTGCGCAAGCGGGGAGACTATAGAGCCTGTTACAAATGCTTTATTTACTTCAGTTATGCACGTGTATGACGTTTGCAGTACAATACATGCATCAATAAGTGGAAAAAGTAGTGCTTCACTTTAAGTACATTTTCGCTTTACATACATGCTCCGGTCCCATTGCGTACGTTAATGCGGGGTATGCCTGTACTGTATATTTATTCTTGAGGCATTTTTTTCAATCCCAAACTTCAGTGAGTACAGCAATAAAATGTCAGGTTATAGACAGAGAATAGTGTATTTGGTTAGCTGTTTCTCATCTGTCCTGAGGCAATTTTTCTCAAGCGTGGCTTTTTTCTAACTACAAATTAACCTTTTATTTTTAGGCTTATTATTAAGAAGAAAGCAGGCACAATGCATATATTCATTATTAAATGGTGTATATCTGCTCCTGACCATCTTACTCCAGTGTACTCCTACTAGTACCAAGAGAAGAAGTTTCATTTTGTAATTGTGTGAATCCGTCTCAACATTTTCACAGAGCATGCAACATTAACCCTTTAAATAGCTTCTTCAATTAAGCTGACCTTTGAACCCCAAACATCTATCTACAGTTAGTAGCTGGATAAGATAGCTGGCAGACATCACAAAGTAAACTAGCAAAACTAATATATTTTGTTTATCTGATATATACCACAATTAATTTTATATTGAGAAACAAGTCATTAAAACTGGTGTAAAAATATTCAATGCTTTGGAGGCTCATAACCTATTCATCAGGCAAAATAAGTGCATCTAGAGAATGCATAGTAATATAAGAAATAAGTTATTTGGGCATAAAAGGTGATATTTACTAGGTGGTGCTATGTCATAAAACACCTTCAGTGCTAGAAGATACTTCATTCAAACGATGGTGTCTGTGCCAGAAGGTGTTCCATGGAATAGCAACGCTTAAAAACTATGGGCCACAATAAGTTCCCTAAGCAGGGCTGCCGACAGGGGGGGGCAGCCAAGTTTGCTGTCCCAGGCCTGGTGAGCTTTGGCTCCCCTGCCAGCAACCCTAATGTGTAGTGTCTGATCCATACCTTCCACCATCCATCACCTCTCCATGTGCCTCTAGCAGGTCCCTCTGGCAGGCCCTCCCCTCTGCAGGGCCCTCCATGGACCTCTGGGAGGGCCCACCGTGGGTCCCCTCTGGCAGGCCCCTCCACCCTCACAAACTGCAGGAAGGCACATAGCTTTCCCATCTGCTGTGGCCATTCCTGCCCCCTTTGCCCATACCTATTCCCCCTCCTTCAGCCCCATACCTATACCCTCAGCCCAATACCTGTGCCCCCAGGACCATACCTATCCCCCTTCCCCTGAACCATACCTATCCCCCTCCCCCATACCTATCCTTCCTCCCACTTGCCCATACCTATGCCCCCTCAAAGGCTCATACCTGTACCTACAGGCCCAAATCTGTGTCCCATGGCCCATATCTATGCTTCCAGTGCCATACCTTCTTCTCCTTCCCCCCCCCCCCCAGGCCAATAACTCCTTCTTTCCTCTACCCTCCAGGCCCATCCCCCTCCTACTACAGGGCTGTAAGAGACGTGTGCAGAGGTACACAATGGAGACCCTTTAAAGTGAAACTAAAATTAGGCTTTATTGCACCTGTCCCTTTAACACAGCAAAACATTCAAAATAAGCAAAAGAAAACCTGCTCCACTTTGGAGAATCTCTACACATGTAGTCCAGCCCTCTCTAACTGGGTGGTTAGCTAAGTTAATTACCAACCCCAAAAATATGTACATTAATGCAGATATATAACAGTCCCAAAAGAAAGTCTTATCTGTCTCTTGTAGCTGTAGGGGAAGCCTCACTGCTCTCCTGGGTCAGCACCTTTGTGTGCTAAGGCAATGTCTGTCCAGGTTTAGAGGCCTGGTCCCCTTGTCTTGCTATCACATACAGTCCAGTCCTTCTGCAGCTCAAGACATCTGTTCCTCTGGTCAGTCCAGTGTGGACTAAGGAAATATCTGTCTGTCCTTCCTTGGTTCAGCCCCCAATTGTGAGACTCAGAAAGTTTGCAAACACTGCGAAATGTGCCATTTTTTGCAATTGACCAACTCCACCTGGCTGAGACAGGAAGAGGGATCTTCCAGTGGGATCTTTGCAGTGTTTGCAAACTTTCTGGAATAGTTTGCACATATCTATTCCATATCATACTGAAACAGCTACGCTTTAGTAAATGATTCCCCCACGCCCCCTTCAATTGCGGCAACACCAACCCTTGTGTTAAAAGACATCAAAGTCTTTTGACCATCATATCTCGTTTCCAGATATGAAATTCAGCATTCGGTTTGGTCACATAAAAAATATGTTTATTTTCCTTAGTATTACTTACATATAACAAACATATGGTATTTCACATCAAATATGGTATATGCTTTTCAAAGATGGTGTATATCCTCTGTTGTCCCTTCTTCCTTTCTGGATGGAATCCTCTACTCCCGATGTTATCCTGTTTCTCCTCTCTGGATGGAAACCCTCTTCTGCCAACTGATCTGATCGTCTAGTCTTTATATACAAGGAACAGCACCTACATAGGCTATTCTGCTCTAAGTATTAGTCTGAATATGGTCTTTACATGCTTCGTCTACGTGACAAAGTTACACCTCTTATCTGTCATATAAGGAAGAAAACTTTGTCTAACAGAAAAATCTTAGGAGAGAATTCAGTGATAGATCACCCACGACAGCTGTCTGTAATAAATCCAAGTCACTTATTGGCTTCAGATATATGCTCAACTGTTGTAATAGTATCTACTACATCTCTATCTTGGAAATTAGACACATTCTTTACTATCAGAAATAACTAATGGCAGCTGTCTTAATAATCAATAATTCACTCAGAATATCATTTCTAACACCTTGATATTTACCTGGCATCCTAAGGTACTTTCCCCCATCTAATCCCAAATATTACATATGTTTCCTTTACTATAATAACTACAATAAGGCTGGTCATGTTCGCAGTTTCAAATTCGGAGTCATCTGAGAATTTAACGTTCGTGTCAGAACAAATATTCGAGCCTGAGTAAAATTCAAGCCTATACTCAAAAAAGGCTTATCCTCGAATTTGTTCTTTGGTTGTTGTTTTAATTGTTTTTTTGGGGGGGGGGGTTATTTTATAAAATGGTTGAACCTTTAGAAAAAACTGGGAATGTTTCCAAAAAAATGTAACTAAAATTCAGGGCAAATATTTTTTATTTTCCATCATTTTTAAATAATCCAAAACAAAAAGGACATCAAGTTTTGGCAAAAGCAAAACATGAAACAAATTTAGAACCGAAACGCCAGTGAAAGTGCCCACCCTTAATAATAACAGATAACCTTAATAATAATAATAATAATAACCTTGGAGTCTTACACATTATACACATTTGACACGTTTCTTTCAGCACCACAGACATTAGAGCTGCCGAATGTCACTAACAAATCCCCATATTTGTAGGGAATGACCCTTCTTACATTGGATACAATAGAACAATGTCCTGCATTTGGAGACTGTATGCCTCTGTGCTTAAGTAGACTGGAAATGCGAAAAAGGAAGGAGTGAGAAGGGGAGACAGAAGGACAGGTTTCTGTAAAAGTCCGCTCTCTGTAAAACGCAGATCTGTGTATAAGGCCCGGGCCATAGAGGGGTGAGGCGATCTGAACCGCGCTGACGCTGAGGCTCGCCTGCTGAAATCTGGGCGATTTAATGCCCATACAGGCGAGCCAGCGGGCGCGATCGGAGCCGGGGGGAGGTGGTTGGAGGCGGGGCAGTGATGTCGCTGGGCCAATCGCCCGCGAGGCACTGACGTCGACGTCACGGCGCCGACGTCGCGGCGCCGTGACATTGACACTGCTGTGCTGTGATTGGAGGTTTTCAGCCGACAGCGCGCTGAAAAACAGCTTGGCGCTCGGCTGAAACCTCCAACTCTTCAGCACGCCTGCGGACGCTCGCGTGAGCCCCCTCTCAAGGCATCCTGATTGAGGATGCAGGGGCTCAGCGCGGAGCGTCCGCACGCCTCAGCACGACCTGTCCTTCTATGGACTCGGCCTAAGAGGTTGCCAAGTAACTAACAATCACTACTGTGTCAATACCCATGAATGTTCCTAATGTCCTTTTTTTGGCGATATGTAACCCTGAGCATGCTTTTGAAATCATTAATCCCTCTGGGTATTATTGTTATGTAAACGTCTTCCTTATAATATTCGGAGATTTGTAACCCCAATTTTGTGAATGATAAAAGCGCTCAAAAAAAAGTTTCAGTCTGAGGTGAGGTGAATGCTTTTCCCCTCCGTGTGCACATGATGACAAAGCATCGCCCGTGTCAGAACACCTCTGCTTTACATACAGTAACTCTAGTAAACTCTTTTAATAAACATCAATCAGCCTAACAATATATTTCTATCATTACCTGTAAAATCTGCCAGCACATATTAATATAGAAAGCTCTTGGATGTGTAAAATGGAGTTCAGATAAAGGGACTGGGTGTGTTTCGCTTTGATTTAAATGTTTAATATTGCTTGCAAAGTATGTCTAATTGCTTAACACATCAAATTAACGTGTTAACCCTTGAACTGACTGAGGGCAGCACTGCTTCTGACAGTGAATGGGGGTTAACACACACTGAGAGTGTCATTTCAGATCCTTCTGCAACTGCATGTGTTATTTTTCATTAATTCTAGCCAGGGACAGTTTTACAAATCATTTCCACCACACGGGAAGAAAGGTGGAGTGTCAGGGATGTGTGAACCTGTACATCTACTATGATTGTGTCTGTACAACGTAGGAAAGTGGCTGCACCTGTTACACTGCATTGTGCACCTGGTCGAAGCAAACACTCCATTTATATATCTGCAGCTATTGTGTCTTAAACCTTTTGTTAGCTTGGGACACGTGCACTGCTTTGCCCTGAAAGTAGAAGTGTAGGTGTTTTTATTTCCTGCATTTCTACTTAGCCAATAACATTTTTGTTTCTTAATTTTTAATACTTAATTTTCTATCCCAACCAAAAATCAGTTTTCATTCTGAAATATAATTTGTAATTTGTATTTTTCTTACTTTTAAAGCAGCAGTCCAGGCTGCCATTTTTTAATCCCCACCTCTCCCCCCCCCCCCTTTAATATGTGCATAAATACATGCAATGATAAGTAATTAGCAAAGTTGCCGATCGATCTCTTCTCCAGTGATCGATCGTTCAACATTCGGCTCAGGGTTCACTAAATGGCTGTCAGTGCAGCAGAAAAGGTCCAAGGATGCAAAGTTCTGTGGGGGAGATCATGTGACCAGGCAGTCACTAGATACCATTGGTGCACTACTAGAGAGAGGGCAGGGCTCAAAAAGGGGTGTGCCAGAGCCTGTTTCAGAAGAGGAATGGATGTAACTTTGTAAATGGTTGCTATAGAAACAAAAAATGCTTGTTGCATTATAATATATAAAAAATGTAATTCAGATTTTTTTTTAATGCTACAAGTGTTTTCTCATAGTACTGATTTATTTAAAAACAAAAACACATGTAGGATATTGCTTGGTCTGCAGCTTTAAATATAGCCCCTATTATATTTTTCTACAAAACTCTTTACAGCTAATCTCTAAACTCATCCATTTTACAATTGCTTTTATTCTTCCCTCAGTTTGTCACTAACCCGTAACCATCCCATTAAAAGATGTGTGCACTCTATAATGCGAGCAATGTATTACTGTGCTTTTTGCATGTACTGTAGTGTTTTAGCCCTAGATAAGCTTTTTTTCCCAACAGGTCTATCAAACATATCTTAACTTAAGAAACAACCAATTAAAATGTGGGGAAAGGCGTTGCATGAGTAATTGTTTACATTTTTGGAATTTCCTGTGTATGTTTTTAATAGGACATGGGAGTTAGTTTATTATTGGGTTGTAATTCATTTCATACATTGCATTTGTAGTGATGATGTAAACAAACACTGTTAATACATGTAGCATTATTCATCTGATTGCTGTTCTGTGTGGAGGATACAAGAGCTTGTATTGTTCACTCTTAAATAAAAACAACTTTCTGCCTTATCTACTAGAACTGCTGCTCAGGTGTGTTCACAGATATCTCCTCTGTGAAGTATAGGTTAACCTATTTTGTGGTGTAAAAGTAAATAGACCCTCTATCCCAATGGTCGGCGTCTCTCTCGCAGGTGACCATATTTTTCCCGAGACAAATGTCACGCATGCACAAACGGCGACAGCCCATCAGGCACACACGTCCGGCAGGCGACCATCGCGCATACGTGGACGGCAGGCACCGGACAATAAACAAGAAATTTAAATAGATTTTGGGACACCGGGACACAGGGCAAAAAAAAAAAATTGGACTGTCCCGGCTAAACCGGGATGTCTGGTCTCTCTTTCTTTCTTTCTTTCTTTCTTTCTTTCTTTCTTTCTTTCTTTCTTTCTATTCAATTAGGAATATAATCTCAATAATGCTGATATTCATAACGCCATGCTTTTAACTGGAGTAAATCCTGGCTAACGCGACGTTATTTGATTTAGTAAATACTGTGCAATGATTAATACAGTAAATGTCATGTTTAATAAGCTAACAGAGCTTAGTGAATCTTGGCCTTTGGTAAAGAAGGAACCAGTGTTGCATGAAGTCTCCCGTTTACTGCAGGCTGACAAACTGAAACAGAGACAATATGACCTATGATTAGGGTGACCAGATGTCCCGGATTTGAAGTAAATGTCCCGGTGTCCCAACAATTATTTTAAAACCTTAAAAATGCCCCCCAAGTACAAATCCACCAGTCAGTCCTAGAGGACGGGCAGAAGGGAGAGAGAGAATGCTGAGGGGGGGGGGGGGTAGAGACAGAATAGAGGGGACGGAAAGAGAATGATGAGAAAGAGAATGGAGGGAAGAGCGAGAGAATGGAGGAGAAAGAGAATAGAGGGAAGGGAGTGATAATGGAGGGAAGAGGAGGCAGAGAGAATGGAGGGGAGGGGGAGCAGAGAGAATGGAGGAAAGGGAAGGGAGAGAGAATGGAGTGGAGGGGGGCAGAGAGAATGAAGGAAAGGGGAGGGAGAGAGAATGGCGGAAAGGGAGCGAGAGTAAATAATGCAGTATAACGGGGTAGTTGATTAGTCAAAACAATTACAATATTTATTTTTAGTGATGCAATTTGTTGTAGAAATAATTTTTTAATGTGTCCCAGTTTTTAATTTTGGAAATCTGCTCACCCTGCTTATTTATGTTATTCTTCCCAGTATTGTGTGTTTGTGTAATATCTCTGTAGGATGCTGTGTACATAGTTATTATTATATCCATAGAAATATCAGGTACAGTACATGGTGCTAGGGTTTGTGTGACCCGCCATGAAGAGCAAAACTTTTTTTTTAATGTTTTTTGAATTTTTGGTCTCAATAGAAAAATCAATTAACATCAGCTGTATTCCAACAGTCGTTCTATGTATGCATATCTTAATTATATAGAGCCCACAGTGTACTCAGCACTTTACAAATACAATAGAGCAGCGATGCGGAAACTGGGGGGCGCGACCACAGGGGGGCGTGAGACTGACTGCGGGGGGCTCGGGGTTTACAGAGGCACCGCGCGCTTCCCGAAGGCACTTAAATTAAGTGCCGGGGGAGCTGCAGGGCCTCTGTAAACCTGACTTACCTTGGCTCCGGCGGCTTCTTAGACGCATTGCCATGGCAACGTGGCGTCAAATGCCGACGGACCCGAGGTAAGCAGGGGTGGGGGAGGCGTGGAGAGAGGGGAATAGCCGGCAGGGGGGCGCAGGGAAAAAAAAGTTTGCGACCCCCTGCAATAGAGTACAGGGAATTATAATACAATAAGAGCAACAATGTCACAGTGGCTATGTGCTGTGTATTGTACTGTGCTGTGTATTGTACTGTGCTGCATATGGTACGACTAAATTCACTGAAGTGCTGATGAGGAAGTGCAGTAAACATTCAGTTACTATAAAAAAATATTTTAGATGTTCCTCTTATTGACCTCTATTCAGTATAGTGAGGGATAATGTGTAGAGTGGCATAATGCTATTGATATAATAACTTCCAATGGAAGATAAGGCATTATTAACTGGGTGTTACCCAGCTTCTTGCTATACTGCATAGGGACGTGACTTGATTTAACCCCTTCAATAACATGCGATGCTCAGCAACGCCTAAATCTAAAAAGTTATATAATTAGCCCCTTCAGTGACTGGCCTGCAATACCATTAATCATTTACCTCAAATGACAGATTACACAAGAACGCTAACAAATTAACCAAAAAGCATAATCATTTGTAGTGCCCAACATAACAAGGCTCAATAATGTAGTGATTTTCCCAGGGCACAATAAGCTGGAATTGAAATTGAACCAGTTTCTACTATCTCCAAATGACAAACCATAAGCATTCAACTCGTTCTTCTGGTTGTGCGGAAAGCAATGTACAGCTGTATATGTTTGTTTGTGTTGGCTAAATTCTGGTCATTTGTATGTACAGTATCTCTTCTTGTTGTCATAAAGCCTGGCTTTGTAACGTGCACTTGATTCATTTGCTTTGGGTTTCTGTCTTCGCCAGCGCCTTGATTTGTGTACGCACAAAATGTTTACCATGTGAGTGACATTGTGCCAGTGCCTCAGTATCTTTGTGCATCCTTTAGGTTTTCTACGGTTTATTGTCACCCGCTGTGGTAACTGGTGGGTTTTGATTTGCTTTGTGTGGTTAAGCTGGTGCGCAATGTGTTGCAGACACGCTTGCAGGTGAAGAGTTAAATAAAATGACCTGTGTATTTTAGCCCAATCCCTTCCGAAATAACTCAGGTAGCAACAGAACCCACATACTGTACTTGACAAGGAAATCCAGGGGATATGTGAGAAGAAGACTGAGGGAAGGCATGTGTTGCCAGATGGATCTGCAATGCCTTGTCTGTCTGTCTGGCAGTGAGCAGGTTAATTGTAACAGGGGCTTGTCAAGTAGACCTAAGGAAAATGCAGGTGAGTGAGGGCTTCAGTTGAAAGGAGTAGAAGGTGAAAGTCTCCTGGAGAAGAGAGACATTTTTATTATTACCTGCATAGCAATTATACAGACTTACATTACTCAAGTAATGTATGAAAAACATAAAGAATCTGTCACAAAACGTACACAGCATCTTATTGTTGTGCTGTGGTGGGCGGTTCCACAGGGTTTAATGTAGTATATTGACAGAATAGGCTTTCAATATTTATTTCACCTGATGCACTTACTGTATACAGAGCTGAGATCCCTCATAATCCAACTCTCACTCCCTGCCGCAACATGGACAGGTACAGTATGAGAGGGACATGAGGACCACATCGTTCCTAAACACAGTCTTCTTAGGCTGAGATTATAGTCTGTGCTTGAGCGCGTGCATGGCGTGGCGCGCCCGACGCTCTAGCGATCTCTGCACATACTGTTTCAGGCGATGGTGGGGTGTGGCGGAGGCGTGACGGAGGCGTGGCTATGACATCACGCAGCTGGTTTGCCGAGATTGGCTGAACCGCTCACGTGACACGGCCATTCCTTGAAAAGACAAAAAATGTTGTCTTTTCAAAACGCGGTCGCGCCATCGCACACAGTATAATCTCAGCCTTACGCTTCCCAATACAAAAGATTTTCTGTAGAGGAATCGGCATTGAGTCTGCATTTAATTAGATCGGGGGAAAAAAACCTATAATGTGCCTAGCAATCAGAACTCCTTAGGAAGGGACCAAAGGACACATGCATCAAGTGGCAGTACAGGCTATCGCCCCCTCTCCAGCGTTAACTCCCAGTCAAGTCAATAGGAGTTTAACGTCAGAAAACAGGTGTGACATCCTATACTGGCACGTGATGCATGTGTCCCCCAATGGGAAGCACAAGACGAAGTGATCTAGAGATGGGCTAGAGGGACAGCTTCTTGTTTTTTAGTGGTTAACTACTTCCTGCCATATTGTCTTACTGTGTAATCTAGGGCTAGAAGTTAAAGCTGTCCTATTTTGTAAATCAAATGCCTATGTCTTCTATTGCAACTCGAAAGGCCTCTAAATCATTGTGGAACTGTGTGCTTTTAGCCACCCTTACAGCAAAGGGGTTAAAATTAGGAGTCATTTGCAGACTGTGACTGTAAGAGTCTGGGAGGGACACTGTCAGCAGAGAGCGAAACACATCTGAAACTTTACTCTGAGTCCAGGAAGTGCACACGTGAACAGCAGAGATGCCGAGACAGGCAGAGTAAAAGAAGAAAAACTGAGAGACAGACGGCATAGAAGAAAAACACGAGAGGACGACAAAATTGACAGAGGGGGGAATACGAGAATTTACCAAATTTTAGAGAGCGAGAGAGAGTAAAGTGTAAAGAGAGCAAACCAGAAAGGTGAAGAAGGAGAGAGCAGGAGAGTGCGGCGAGAGGGAAAAAAAAAAAAGAAGACAGAGAAAAAAGAAAAATAGCAAGTGGAGCACCAACATGTCTCGCCAGTAATGGGCCACTTTAATTATTGTGTTTGCTTTTCTGTGGTGGCTTTTTATGTGAGACACGTGCTAAAGAGAAGAGAGCGGAGTGATGAGCGGTGAACTTGGCAGAAGTAGAGATATGATACTAGAGAGCACCAGGATGAATACACCGAAGCAGCAAAATACAGCAGCCATCCGAGGCGAAGTGAGGAGACACGATGTGACCAAGGCCCAGATCAGCAAGCTATTTAAGCTGGTAGCCCATGTGAGTGACCAGCAGCTCAAATCCCACCTGGCAGTTTCCCTGCACAGCCTGCGAGGTAAGGAAACCCACCTCTAGCCTCTTACTGCACTTTACAATGAGAAGCCATTACGTTTTCTCAGCCCACTTTTGCCTGGATGTGGTTTTTCTACAAGATTTAGTCAAATACCTTTTTATATTGTGGGAGCCAATGGTGCACAGATGTTATAACCCCTGTTAACACAGAATAATGCGTGGAAAAATACATTGCTGGTGTGTTACCATTGGGTTTTTTTAATAGCGGTGTGATAAAAGTAGCAATGATAACGTTTGCAATAATGCATTGCATTAATGAGTGCAACAACGTCTGCTATATCTGTAAATGAGTAACCAAAGCATCTTTACTAAGGTAGCATATTCTCTAGTAACCCTACTCCTGTAATACCTTATCTCATATACTGCTGAAGGCCTCCAGTAAAATAGGGGGAAACCAGTAACTTGCTGTTAGCTCCTCCAGAAGTAAAGGGTATAGCGCACTACGGGAGTTGCAATGGGCTGTAGTAGACTTTTCCGTGAGTGAAGAATATTGTGTTACTGATAATAATATTTAAACACAAGACCTCACTTGTTTTTTTGGGGTCAGATTATAGAACAAGTAGAGCCACTAAAATAATTCTGACAGGAGAATCAAATCATATTTCAATTACAAGCATAAGATTGCAAAAATGCACCAATGGCAAAGCTGCAACTGGCATTCAAAATACCTTTACTATACTTACCCATAGTAATCCAATAAAGTTCTGTCATGGTGAGCCCCGCTACAGCTAATTAATCAGTAAGGTGCTAGTGGGTGACGTAGATACTGGGCAGGAGTTTATGTGGTGACTCGGCAGCATTTGGTGAGTGTAGGGCTGCCTGTTTTCTCCCGTTACACAGTTCATTTAGTGGTATTAGCATTGGTGGTAGCACATTCATGAATATGTGCATAGGTATACTTAAAGCCACACCGTACTCTATAGGGATCTATTAGCCACTGTTCTCACGATCTGTGTATGATAGTTAGCTCACTAAACACCAGGAGTTTAATAGCTGTATATAGGTGATTACATGTGGGTATTATTATGAAGAGATACGATTGATCACTTACTATTGGAGCATTTTAGCTTGGGTTTGGTGAGCACACACTGATTAGAGTGTATTGATCCAATTGCCTAATTAGAAGCATAATTATCTGGCTCACATTATCCACCCACTTACCCACCTATCACCTTAGGATTTGTCTGACAACCTAGACAGGATTTTTGCAGCCCCTCCCCACCCTTGCCTAAACCTAAATACCACATTTAGGGAATACTGCATATCAGCTCTCAGGGAACGTTTGATCCAATAAACCTCAAATTGTTCCCCTATTAGACTAACCCGGAGTGTCATATACACTTACCTTTGGGTTAATATATATGTGTGTCATTTGTTGTATTTTAATACCCATTATTTTAATTAGCTTAGCATTAAAGATTTTTTTTTTAACATTATCATATACTTTTCTGGGGGTATTGAGTGCTATTAGTGGGTTCTTGCTTCTTTGCCATAGTAATCCAAGACTGTCTGACAATTGAAATGTTCCATCTACACCACATAGTGCTGGCATTGTTTACATGAATGCATTTATAACATTGTTAAGGCGTTGCTTGAATTACGTCATCTAATGGTCCTACAGCTTTGGAGACAGAAGAATATTAAAAGTTAAATAATCACACAAGATCACAATAGTACAGACCAGGAGATTCCAGGTTTAGAGGATACTGAGCTATAGGTTTTGGCAAAACAAAATGGACTCAGGCCACAGCAGCACACTGACACATACCCTCCAACTGCCCCTATTTAGCAGGTATACCACATGTTGTTCGCTCCTGTAAGAGCAGCTGCACCTATTAAACAGAACATTTTGTGAGTGGTATGCTGCATAGGGATTGCTTGGAACGACCTCTGTTTAGCACAAGCAGAGGAACAGTAATACATATTTTATACCCACAAAATGTTGGAGAGTCTGCGGACATTCCTCCTACTAAATGACACACACACACACACACACACACACACACACACACACACACACACACACACACACACACACACACACACACACACGTCCATTCAAGAGTGAAATCGATCCAGTTCTGGTTTTGTATAGATGTGGGCTGGTTTGTTAGTGATTTTGGTATAATAGAGTAATAGCTGAAAAAAGACCAGCCTGTATCATTATCATGTTGCTGACTTGGAGTTACTGTAGTTGACATGTTTGGT
This sequence comes from Ascaphus truei, assembly GCF_040206685.1. Classification (NCBI taxonomy): domain Eukaryota; kingdom Metazoa; phylum Chordata; class Amphibia; order Anura; family Ascaphidae; genus Ascaphus; species Ascaphus truei. Next base: position 335,667,559 of record NC_134485.1, on the reverse strand, counting down.
TATATCAGTGAATTTGAGGTTTTCTGATGGTAAGACCAGCACAGACCTACATATATTGAAAGATCACACAAAGATGTCAAGCAGGGAAGATTGCTGCTTTAAGGTACTAGCCATTGTGGAAGTCCCTGGTGTTAAAGAAGGTTCAGTTTCCTGGGCAATTTGTTTAATTTCCCTCTACAAAATAGATTGCAACTTCTTTGGAGAAGAGATTTGCTGTCCTTATAGCATATAGTTCATAGCCCAGTATAAGGGCAGCACCAAATACAAATAGTGCTACTGTATGTCATGATATTTTAACCTGTGTCTGACTTCCGGACTCTCTACAGATAGAAATTTGAATACGCCAATGTAACGAATTGTTAGCTTCCACAAAAGCATTGAGTCCCTCGCCTGAGGCTGCGTCCCTAGTTTAGCAGTCAGCGCTCCTCCACGCTCACGCTGAGGCTCGTCTGCGCAATCAGGAGCGATTGCATGAACTAGCAGATGAGCCAGCATGCGCGATCGGGAGGCGGGGGGAGGCGGGGCACTGATGTCACTAAGCCAATAGCCCGCGAAGCGCCGACGTCAACGTCCCGGCGCCATGACGTTGACGCTGCTTTGCTCTGATTGAAGGTTTTCAGCCGACAGCGTGCTCAGAAACAGGTTCTGCTGTCGGCTGAAAATCCCTGCGCCTCAGCACGCCTGCGGATGCTCGCGGGATCCCCCTCTCAAGACATCCTCATTGAGGATGCCGGGACTCATCGCGGAGCGTCCGCACGGCTCAGCGCTGACTGTCCTTCCATGGACGCAGCCTGATAATGAAAGCTGGAAATAATATCAGAAGTTCAAGTGATTGTATTACAGCTTAGAAATAGGTGGAAAGAATGCGATTCCACAGATCGCTGTGCTAGTCGATGAGCCAGCAACACATAGCTTCATAATGTCATGTAGGCCTGTACAGCAGTGAACTGGTCAATAGTAATACCACCAGAGCCACACTGAAAGCAGAACAAGGCATTAAGAATGAACCTTCCACCAGTGACAGTTTTCAGAATCAATTGGAGGCTCATGTTAAACACCCCTGGAGTACGGCATTCTACTTATTGAGAGATGAAACATTGATTTCTAGAAGCTGTAAGGATTACATGGAATCTTTGATACTTGGAGACCTCTACATCCTGTTGGGAGATTTTTTGCGGGGAGGAGCTAAGTGTTTAAAATTCGAAAAATGAGGGTTGCCTTGATCACAAGACAAATCTTCCTATTATCCTCCAGGAAATTAATTACCTTGTTTGTTGAAACTTCATAACGATCAAATGGTGATTGTTCTTCATTCAGAGCCCAATACACCCGAAGGCAGTTAAAGAACTAAAGCAGGGTTGCTGAATTTATTTTTTAGAGAGGTCATCTGAAATATATAAGGCACATATCTGGCTCTCCTTCTAGTCTAGATCTGAGCCTTGGACCAGAGAGGAGGAAGCAGGTAATTGAGGTTCACATCCAGAAGCAAAGTCTGCCATTGAGTACCCATACAGTAATGTACAGTATGAATAACGCCTGCAACTGAAAAATAAACATTACAGTGTGGAATAGGACTATTACAACATATCAATATTGTTATCTACTTAATTCTCTGCCTTATTCAAGTAGTCTTACAAACCTGACCTTAAAGAGCATCCAGAAAACATAGAAACCAACCACCAGAGAAAGCAAAGCCAACCCCCCACTTTGGCACAGTGATAACGAATTTGGAAAACGTATTCTGATGCTGGTGCTGGTCTCTAGTATTAGTTATTGCAGCAAATTAGTACCAGTGGGCAGAAGGACTGGAGAACCTGGCAAAATAATGTGCCTCCCATCCTACAATAAAAGTATCAGATATTGGGGCTTTGATTTTGAAGCAGTAGAAACAAAGTTGGTACAAGAATTAGTGACAAATGCCTTTTAAAGTCGGTATAAGTATACACTTCATTGGATAACACCAATGTCAGCAGGGCTTCCAATACATTGAAATGCAGGGTTTTATTTTAGTCTTGAAAGACAGTTGTCTAACATAGTTACTAATAGTGTTATTGTTATACAGGTGCTGCATGGCAGACTTTCAGGCCTGTGGTTGTGGCATCAGTGTCACCAACTCAATGTACTCACATTACTATAATGATTCCTAATCAAGTGCACAGAAAATAAAGCTGCATTTGCATCCATGATGTGTTTTTTAAACTATGTTTAGATAAGAGAGACCACCCGGCTCCTTGGGATGATATCCTTTATCAAAAAGGAGGCTTACTTTTCTCAAATCTGAGGTTGCCGATTCCTCAAATCCCTATTTGGATTAATAGAATGTATTTGTAAAATAATCTTCCAGGCCAAAAAAACTGATCTTTATTCTCTCAAACAAATGTAGACATGGCTATCTGTCTCGACCGTAAACCTATTGCACCTAGGAATCGCAAGCAGGGGGTCTTGGAAGAACTTGCAGTGATTCACCACGGTAGTGGCTGTCAGATACTCGGATACTGGAGAACTGTAACTCGGATACTGGAGAACTGTAACTCGGATACTGGAGAACTGTAACTCGGCTACTGGAGAACTGTAACTCGGCTACTGGAGAACTGTAACTCGGATACTGGAGAACTGTAACTCGGATACTGGAGAACTGTAACTCGGATACTGGAGAACTGTAACTCGGATACTGGAGAACTGTAACTCGGATACTGGAGAACTGTAACTCGGATACTGGAGAACTGTAACTCGGATACTGGAGAACTGTAACTCGGATACTGGAGAACTGTAACTCGGATACTGGAGAACTGTAACTCGGATACTGGAGAACTGTAACTCGGATACTGGAGAACTGTAACTCGGATACTGGAGAACTGTAACTCGGATACTGGAGAACTGTAACTCGGATACTGGAGAACTGTAACTCGGATACTGGAGAACTGTAACTCGGCTACTGGAGAACTGTAACTCGGATACTGGAGAACTGTAACTCGGATACTGGAGAACTGTAACTCGGATACTGGAGAACTGTAACTCGGATACTGGAGAACTGTAACTCGGATACTGGAGAACTGTAACTCGGATACTGGAGAACTGTAACTCGGATACTGGAGAACTGTAACTCGGATACTGGAGATCTGTAACTCGGCTACTGGAGAACTGTAACTCGGCTACTGGAGAACTGTAACTCGGCTACTGGAGAACTGTAACTCGGATACTGGAGAACTGTAACTCGGATACTGGAGAACTGTAACTCGGATATTGGAGAACTGTAACTCGGATACTGGAGAACTCTAACTCGCATACTGGAGAACTGTAACTCGGATACTGGAGAACTGTTACTCGGATACTGGAGAACTGTAACTCGGATACTGGAGAACTGTAACTCGGATACTGGAGAACTGTAACTCGGATACTGGAGAACTGTAACTCGGATACTGGAGAACTGTAACTCGGATACTGGAGAACTGTAACTCGGATACTGGAGAACTGTAACTCGGATACTGGAGAACTGTAACTCGGATACTGGAGAACTGTACAGCGAGAAGTAACTCTAGTTTTTCTTAAACAAGTGCAAAGGCGAAAACTCTGAAAAGCATCGCTGTAAAACAAAATATAAAGTAGACAAGCTTCCAAAAAAAACCCGAGACTTTGAATTGTGAACTATCGATCGCTAACCGGCTGATAATCCTGATACGTTTTAGGACTCTGTAGAGTGATTATACCAAAGAAAACAGGTCCCCCAAAACAGAGGTTCATTTGGAGTATTACAATTGAACTAAATCTAATGATTCATTGGGAAACATGTACAAGGCTATTAAACCAGGTATGAATAAAAAATACATTACAGTTAAAGGTACATTTGCATCGATTAATAGTGATAATGTTCCTCATGCATTACTGTACAAGAACATAATATTTTATATTTTCATTTATAAAATGTGTTACCAGGAAGTAATACATGGAGAGTTACCTCTCGTTTTCAAGTATATCCTGTGCACAGAGTTATGATGACAAATACATGGTTACATTAAGTGAACAGAGTTATACAGTATAAAGATACTGCATGAACAGTTAAAGATAATATGTTATAGGCGTATGCAAAAGTCATAGACCAGATTAAAATGTGAGACATCTTTTGTTTTGAAAGGGGGGTTCAATAGGTAACATAGATTGTGTGCCGTTATTAACCCTTTCAATGTTACAGGAGACTGTGATTTAAGTTTCCTCATCCAAACATCACCTGATTCGAATTTCTTTAACCCCTTCTTCACCAAGAGCCAGTTTTATGACACGATGATCTGATTTCTCCTATACTGCAATCAGAGGTAAATCTAGAACAGATCAAGTGAGCAGGTTGCTCTAATCTTGTATTTCTACGTCATTCTGAAAATGTGTGCTCTTTGTAATGTCATACTATTGTTACATAAGTAATGCATTCTCATTTAGCAGTGCTAACAAAATCTGCCTTGTACATTCTGAACATAAATCTAATGTTGGGTACCGAGGGCATATCTGAGATAAAGTGATTTTCTCTAGTGAGAAAAGAAGACTAAAGTAACATGTTTTCCTGACCTAGTCAATGATCTTGTGGTTAAATAAACGATCAAGAGGAAAATCCAGGTGTGAGATCTATGCCAGTTGCTTTGGACTTCAGGAATACACAACTTTTTTTGCTCCTATACAATACGCTGTGATTACATCTTCCCCAGCCAGGTGAATATTTTAGTCCTATTCATTTGCATGGACGCAAACGCTCTCCAGCACCAGGAACCTATCTTCACAGCATGTAGAATAGGAGCGTACAGTATATCTCTAAGACACTTGAAAAACAACTGTAAGGTCTTTTCGGGCAGGGATGTTCCCTGTTCTTCCTATTGTACTACGCACATAATTGTGTACCCTGCTATCTTTATATAGGAAAGACGAGAAGAAAATAAACAGACAAGCACAGCTTGTATAAGAAAAAAGTGATTATAATGGTGAAAAAGGTAATAACACTTACTCACACGTGAGAAAACACCGGCGAGAGTGTGGTGGCACAGGCACAAGGATCGTAGAGCGTAGAAATCCCTCCGCTGGTCCCAGCTGGGGTCTGTACGGCAGTTCCTCCGGTGTCGGCGTCCTGCACTGAATCCTGGAAGTGGTGTCATGTACTCTCGTGTTTCTTTGCCTCCGTCTTCTCGTCTGGTATCAAGGCTTTAGACATCGAGGCTACCACTCCCTAGACCTGCTCCTCATCGTTGGATCTGGCATCCACCAAATACAGAGACTGGACAAACAAAGTATGGCTCTGTGCTAACACTAGGGTGCCTCTCTCATAGCCCTACGCGTTTCGCATACTCAGCTTCGATCCCCTGACTAAGCTGAGTGAGTGTTATTACCTTTTTTACCATTTTAATACATTTTCTCTTATACAATGTGTATATGTACAATATATATGTGCTTGTCTGTTTTTTTTTTCTTATCTAATGTATCCTCCTTCCCCCCCCCTCCCCCCCAGGGGAACTCTGAACACTGGACTTATTCACCCAGGCCCTTACAGATTGAGCACGCTGTTTATAAGCCCATATATATCCAGAGATTAGTATAGTTGAGCCCAGTTACGTTGTGTATATCTTTATATAGGACTTCTTAATAGACAATCATAGTTGTTAAGCTCGAGTGAAATTGTAAATTCACTTGTTGCCACCTTTTCTCTAAATTATATAACAGACTAGCGCTGTTTTGCACAAATCCTGAAAGGGAGATACCAGGTCAGGGATTTATTAGATCTTACATGGCATACATATAATTTTCCCTAAGAGGCACCCCATCTGCATGCTGTGTTATTTTATGCAGGGTACATTGTGTAATGATTGTATCCTAATGAAATGTGTTTTTGTGCATGACTAATTAGGGGCGGAACAGATGGTGCTAACTAAGATGAGAGCAATGTGTCCATATCATCAACTTGTTAAACGTTCTGTCATTAATTCCTCGTTTTCCATCCTGTTCTCTCTAAGTGATCACATCATGGAAATGTTAAGGGCACTTTTTTTAGTTTGTGGCCCAGGTGGCATTTTAACCAACAATCTTCTGATTCAGAGGCACCGGGTCGTTCACTAATGCAAACGTATTCAGAATGGTAAACAACGGTGAAATCATTTTGCTTCTTTGATCAAAATCAATGTATCAGTGGTCTTTTCTCACAGGTGCAATGCGTGGCTTGGCATTTAGAACTCCTTAATTGTAAACAATTGCTGAAAAGTCATTCACAGCAATGACCCCTGTGCGACCAGAATGGACTTCAATGTATTGCAATGCAGCTAAGAAGTAATAGCAAAAGATAATAACTAAGGGTCATATTTATTTTGCCTCAGCAGTTTGATCTTTTGTTTTGTGCTACGAACCACTGGCTAGTTTTACAGAGAGGCAGACACAACAATCTCAAGTTGTTTCAGTTCATTATCAACATGATACATAAACTATTATCAAAGCAAGAACATCATTATAAAATAGGTTAAGAGTATTGGTGAGCTTCTTTAACAATTGTTTTGGCCAGGATAGGTACAGATCAAACCTAATTACTAGGATCCAGCACTGATCAGAAACTTTGGTGGATTCAGCTATAGATTTTTCAGGTCACCACTAGAGGGAACTTCCTGCACCAGAGCAATACCCATCGAATGGTAATGACCATTGCCACTGCTGCAGAATGCCAGCGTTTGCTGTAGTTGTAATTGGGCAACAGGGGCATATGGATCACAGTACATAAAACACGTATCATATGACAAAATCAGCTAAATCTATTACCTTCTCAATAAATGTTCAACACAAGAGCAGGATACATCTTTTTTTTTAATTTAGCAGGACATTAGACTTTCCTCCCTAAGGCTAAGGCCCCACTCCCAGAGTCAGCGCGCCCGCACTGCAGACAGGCGGTGCGCTGACACTACACAGACCGCGATATGCGGTCTGTAGGGAGCGGGAGCCGGAGCGGGAGGTGGGCGGGAGTGGGAGGATTGACAGGGAGGGGGGGCGTGGCTTGAGCGGAGGGACCCGCTACTCTCCCCCCCCCTCCCTCCCTCCACGGGCTCGGGCTGGAGCTGCTGATGGTAAGTAAAACACACACACGCAGGCACTCATACACACACACACACACGCGCGCGCGCGCACAGGCAGGCACTCACGCACTCATACACACACACACACAGACAGAGGCAGGCACTCACGCACTCAGGCACACACATACACACACACAGACAGGCACGCACGCACTCAGACACACACACACAGACAGGCACTCACGCTTTCACTCCACACTCCTCCCCGCTCCGCGAAGCCTCTCCTCCTCCCGAAGCCTCCCCTCCCCATTGGCTCACAGCCACACAACGTGACGCGTCAACGCTAGACATCACCATTTTCTTGTGTCCCCTAGCGGCTGACGCGCCACAGCGTGTAGTAAGTTGTGTAGCCAGGGGGGACCGGGACCGGCTCAGCAGGATTCCCCTGCTGGTGGGGAACTCACGTGTGGCCGCCCGCGCCAACGAGCGCAGCGGGACCGAGGCCTAACCCTTGTGGGTTCTTCTCTAGTGGGAACAGCAAAGACCTTTCTCTTTCCTCTAGCGCTACAGTTTAAAACACTAGGGGGTGATTTAGGAAAGTCTCCCAGATGGAAAACTGGCGCAACAAAATGGCGCAGAACGTATCAAGGAAAAACATCCCCATAGAAACAAATGGAGATTTTCATCTTTGATTATTGGCTCGAAACCTCGCTCAGATTTTATTGTTTGTATCCCATGTTGTGTTAAATAAATGAGTCTTTATATTTTTCTAATCCTGGAGTACCATGGACATATATATAATATCATATATATTTATATACATATATAAGCTAGTGGCATGTTGTGGCATGTGCTGTAGTCAGCGTTACTGTTTCCATAGAGGGCTGTACTTTGTGTGCGGGTGCGCGCGCAGACACGGCCAGTTGTGACAAAGCCTAAGGCCTTGCTTATAGTCCTTGCTACGGCGACGCGGCGGCGATGCTGACATCATACTGTGGTCGCTGAAAAAATCAAATTGACTTCCAGCTATCGCGACCAAGCCGTTGCTCTGTCGCACCGCTTCTACTATAAGCGCACGCGACAGATTCAATAAATTTGTTTTGACGTGACGCCGCGTTGCCGGAACTATAAGCGCGGCCTAAGGCTGACTGTATTTGTAACGCACAATTAATAGATCACCATAATCATCGGCCAGCACGAATAAACATTATTCCCACCGTGAGATCGGACTGGAGGAGGAAGGACTCCATGGTGATGAAACTGCTAGAACCAGGATTGGTATAGCTTGTCTGCCCATCAGCATTGTAAAGTTATTTCTAAAGTCTGTGTGGCCACCTCAAATTGAGGGAGGAGGGGAAGGGGAAGGGGAAAGGTCGTCAGCAGGAAAGCGACAGTGTTCATCCCCGTGTGGTGTAGAGTTTGGCCGGAAGCAAAGCATAAGAAACAGCTTAATATTAGTAGTGACGAATGAAAGACAGAAATGCAATACAAAAAAAAAAAAAGACAGGAGAGAGAGAGGAGAGAGAGGAGAGAGAGGCGAGAGAGGCGAGAGAGGAGAGAGAGGAGAGAGAGGAGAGAGAGGAGAGAGAGGAGAGAGAGAGAGAGGAGAGAGAGAGAGAGGAGAGAGAGAGAGAGGAGAGAGAGGAGAGAGAAAGAGGAGAGAGAGAGGAGAGAGGAGAGAGGAGAGAGGAGAGAGAGGAGAGAGAGAGAGAGAGAGAGAGAGAGGAGAGAGAACTGCTATACATGAAACATGCGACATCCTGCATCTATGCACTAGAACTATTCTCTTGCTTTTTTCTCAGTGTTAGCTGTTTTTCAGATGACGGTCCACAGAGAATGTTCATAACTAAGAGTTACATCCTCCTCCTGTTCTTGTTGACTGCAACTTGTAACTTTAATCTAATTCGAGGAAAGATAGGGTGATGACACCTGCTGCGCGTACAGATTTTTATGACACATTTGCTCATGTAGTGAATATTTTTATCTGTAGGAAATGATCAGTCCTATAGTAAGTGTAATCTAAGCACAATCATGCAGACATAGTTATGGGTTGACTGGCTGTTTCATGTTAAACCACCTCTTTTGAAACCATAAATGCAATTGGGCAGTTGTGTTTAGCTTGGGTCCAAAAAATATGAAAATCATATAAATATATCATATGTATGTTTGTATACATAAACGTATGTATGTATGTATGTATGTATGTATGTATGTATGTATGTCGGGCTCCCAAAGGGTTACATTATTATTATTTCTTTGAGAAGCGCCCACATATTCCGCATCATGGAACAGTGGGGCACAGGTATTTCATCATTACATAAACAGTTACATACAGGAGAGGACAAACATGCACAAACTGCTACAAAGTGGTAATGAGGGCCCCTTCCAGTCTAGAGTTGTACATAGTCTTATGGACCATATCTGGAATCCTTTTGGGCACAGAGAACTTGAAATCATCCTATATATGGCATACTAGTTGGGCCTACACCTAGCAGTTTCGCTCTGAGTCTGTTGTCGAGTTTGGCATTGTGGTTTTCCTGACAGACGTAGTCACCTGACACCCGTGGTTTTTGCCTCCCCCGTCTTTTCTTAGCTCACTGATTTCCGTTTGTCATTCTTCCTCCTGTAACACCGCTACTTTAACAGCATCCCCTGCTATTCCTTAAAGCACTATCCCAACGTGCCTGAGGGCAGCACACTTCTTGCAGAGCGCAGTCCCACAGAGATTATAAAATACATTATCCCCATTGTTTGTCATGTATTTACCTTATATTGTAATTATGTAACGCCCTGCATACATTGTTGGTGCTATGTAAATGTAATTAGACATACAAATTGATGTGTATGAAGGGGTGGTTTCATTAAAGAAGATAGCAGCTTCCAAGTGACAGCCCTTGGTGACATATCAAACTGCAATGAAGCATGACTGCTATATCAGAGAATGGGGATGTCTGCAGGGCAGTTTCAAAACCAGCAGGCATGGGAAGCGTGCTGTGTCTTTCCATCAGCAATATGGGCATACTTGATAACCAGCATGTTTAGTTTTTACCCTAATGCCAAAGCTACCAAATTGCTCCCGATACATTTAACCACCATAGACAGTCGTTTCTTTTTACTTTCCTAAAAGCATTCTGAGAATCAGGATCATTCGTTCTTTTTAAGCAGAAAAGATAAAAACAAGGAATGGGCTAAAGTGTTTTTAATGGCCTCAATATATTTGGAAGCTTTGCTTGATGGCAACCCAACTCCAGCAGTGCCAAAGTGCTGTATGAGTCAGTGGTGCGGGGGCTAAGTGAGTTCAGCACGATAAGAACAGAAGCCACAATCAAAGTCTGTAATGTGTGTAATTAACAGGCTGACTGACAGGAAGCACCGTGGACGAGGCAGTGCAGAGAATCTGAGAGAGAGGAATGAATTCAATATATTTGTGATGTGTTGGTTAAAGACAGTAAGGAAACTCGAATGCAATGAAGATGATGGGCACCCACAGTAATTGCTATATACAAAATGAAACAAATCTTGCTGCCTCATACTTTATATAATATCAGCCTAGTCCAAAAAAAGGAGGCTGAATAAAAGGAATTGTTTGTATTTCTTTCTCCTTGTCTGTGGAGTTTCAAGAAACACTTTGTTGCAGCTCTATTAATTAGACAGATCATTTCAGGTCACCACAGGGCAGCTGCATTCCTTAAAACGGATAAAAGTGAGATGGATGATTACTTGAAGCACAGATACATTACATAATGATGTGTTGGATAACTCCTCCTACACAGATAAAACCACGGACATAGAGAAACATATAGTTGGTCTCATGTTCAAAATGTATTTCTAAGCATCCACCTAATGGCAATTTTTGGGGGGCTCCTTACCCAGCAGATGATCTAAAGAGCGGATAGTTAATGCAGAAAGCGTTAGTTAAACTCTGCCACTGATAATGGGAAATTCCTTCATCTCCCACTGACTTGTGGGCAAGGTGATTGGCTGACCCCTTCTTTGCAGCATCATTCAATGGAAGGGTTAATTAGGGGTTTGTGTTGTAATTAATGGAAAACTCAGCAAATGGACTCTTTAACTCATAGATTGCTGGAGGGGCCTCTAACAAACGGCTTTGTGTTTCAATACCATGTTGGGACGCTCCGGCGTTAAAGAGGTTAAGGTTCCCAGTTCGGAAGAAAAACGTGGACTGTTGAAGATAATCTCAGCCCTGCTGCAGACCCCAGCACAGCTTCCTTTGCTTACACTGTTCCATTATTACAGAGGTGCCAGCTGGCATGGCGGCTCTGTACTGTCAGTGCCAGCCCCCCTGTGGCAGTGTTACACCATGTGACCAACTGTATCTGATTATCCTGGAATCAGAAAAACTGTCATAATGGTCCATCCACAGTCAGAGGAGAACAGTAAAGTCCCCGGGGAAAGGGGGGGGGGGGAGGGAGGGAGAGAGAGAGGGGGGGGCGGAAGGGTGAGAGGGGAGGGATACCAATTTTGTAGAGAATCCACTGGCTTATATACTTTCCAAAACATTCCTCTATACCACGTGTGTCGGCAACTCCAGTCCTTAAGGGCTGCCAAAGAGGTCAGGGTTTAAGGATACCCCAGCTTCAGCACAGGTGGCTTACTCTGTAACTGAACCACCTGTGCTGAAGCAGGGATATCCTTAAAATCTGACCTGTTGTTGGCCCTCGAGAACTTGAGTGCCCACCCCTGACCTATACAAACACATGGAGAGATACTTGCGAACACGCCGGAGATATTTGGGAAATATGCAAATTTAAGTCATTTGAATGTACTTTGCACATTCAAATGAGCTTATTTCCCAGGTGTGTTTACGGGTATGTCTCCATGGGCTGTAAAGAGGAGTGTTTGGGGAGGTGGTATATAAGCATTCCCCTCTCTCCCCTGTCCCTGGGAGTCTCTCTCTCTCTCTCTCTCTGTGTGACTGCTCCTGTGTCTCTTCCTCTCTGTTGCCTAGATGCACAAAGCTCTGGTAAATCAGGGCAAATAACGTTAGGTTACCTTAAACAGTAACGGACGTTATTTTCCCTGAGTTTAACTCAAATCCACTAAGCTAATTATATGCACAGCAACAGCCGTTGATTAACTCGTTAGCATAGGGTTAACGTCAGGATAAATGAACACAAATAACCTAATGTTTATGCATCTCTTACCTAAAGCTAAGTCCCCGGTGGCCGCGGCTGCGAGCGTTATGGCGTTCGCGCCGCACACAAAGCACAGCCCTCTATGGGGCAGGCCCCAGTCAGTGTGTGTGCGTGGGCGCACACAGTGCGATAACGCGACCGCTGGAAGAATTTTGCTTCCCCTGCTGGGACGTGGTCACATGTTTGACTGGCGACCAATGGTAGTGCAGATAGTGTAGACCAATGAGAGTGAAGCACTTTCAAAACAATGAGCTGTGCTTGTGCATGTGATGTAATGGCTGCCCCCCCCCATCATGGCCACGCCGCCCTGCGCATCCCATCACTACCCCTAGGCCACAGATCGCGCCTTCAATTGGTGCACGTGCCGCCAGGCGCTCCATTGCTCACACAGCTGCGGCCACCGAGGTCTCAGCCTAAAGGTGGCTCCCTCCACACCCAGAAATATGGGAAGAGATAGAGAGCAACTTCTGTGTGCGTCACTTTCTATGTGACTGTGCCAGTCCGGTGTGCCCCACTTTGTGACTGCTCATCACTGTGTGCCCTTCTCTTTGGGATGGCTCTTGTATGCTGTGTGCTCCTCTCTTTGTGACAGCTCTTGTACATTGTGTGCCCCTCTCTACGTGACAGCTCTTGTGTGACGGTAGCTTTGAGACAGGCTATTAATAATACACCACCAAATATATAACTGGGTTGAACTGGACGAGACTTAGATATGATAAAATATAATTTATTCCTTGAAAAAGGTGAACACACGAGATATACAAATAACAGGCAAAATATGGACACTTACTTAAAGGTTAGGACAAGAAAGCCATCAGGATACAGGATGGGCCATTCCTTCTATAAATCAGTTTCAGATGTTGACATCACAGCAATACATGAAGATCATACATGAAGACCCATGAAGACATGAAGACATGAAGACCATTTGGGTAAGGGGTGACTCTGACTTATATACCATTTCAACCGTTCTCTTGCACTCAAGGCGCCGAGCTGTCTAGCAAAAATCTCTTTGAAGGAGATTTTGGCTTCCCTGTAAGTGTGAAGACCGACACTTAAAAACACTCAGCTCCTTTGTTCTTGCCCTTAGCATAAACAATCAGGACAGTTAGCTTTTGATCATCAGGCTATGCTAATTCTTGCAGGATGCTCTTCCTGCCTTATTTAACATAACAGATGGAGTCTGCATTTTTCAGAGCAGACCCAAAACCCCATATGCATTTTAATACCTACACATATTAAAATACCCGGTTCTGGTAGGTCCAGCGGGTCCAAACTTTCCAGACCTTAATGCCGGAAGTGGTACACTATAAGGTCCAAATTTCAGCCCGCTATGGCCTTCGGAACCGGAGTTATACAAATATCACATAAACCGTTTCATATTTTATTATAAAAATCTTCGCTAAAAAGAAATCTCAGCGTTTCACTAAATCTCCATTGAAAACAACAGGCTCCGCCGCCATGGGTTTCAATGGAGCAACTCCGCCTTTGTAGTCAATGGAGTTTCCCGCCATAGACTTTCAATGGAGGAACCGCCGCCATTGAAGTCTATGAGAAACTCCACAAATCTTTACCTTCGTCCACAGTCCGTCTGGTTGGTCTGAGGGGGCTGGGAAGGGGCATGCATTAAAGCCGGAACCTTGGCTATATGCCAACCAAATCCCATCCCTCTGGTCATTCCAGAACCGGAGATATGGACTTACACATTTCAACATTTTACACTTAGTCGTTTTTTCGCCATGCGGCTTTTCCCCACCGCCATTGACAATGCATGGCGCCCGTCGCCATTAGATTCAATGGTGCGACCCTCCTCCACTCGACCCTTTACGGGGGTCCCTCATTCCCGGACCTGGTGTGGCTCGTGTGTGGGGGTTCCTAAGGGTTAGGGACAAAAAGAACTTTATTCCCAGGGGCCCTAGAACCCAAGATTCCCACGCCAATTGTCGTTGAACTTGACCGTAGTGATTAAACTCTTTTAAAAGACATTGTATCCGCTTTTGCGGTCTGCGGTTTGGATGGCTGCCAACCTGTTCCTCGAGGCCGGCGTTGAGGAATCTCCATTGAAGTCAATGAGCCCATTGACTTACAATGGGAAACCGCCGCTCCTCCTCTCGGACGCCACCTGCTGGTCGTCGCTGGAAAACAGGTCCAAAACCGCTACTTCTGCCATTAGAAAAAGCATGGAGGCTCAATGGCGACCTATGGACGGCTGCAAAATGGAGCCTGAAAAGGCGGGAAAATTACACAAAGGGCTATAATCACTATTTTAACATTAACCCCTTCCCCCCCGCATCAACCCTAGTGTATGTGTGAGTGCAAACACCAGGATAACACAATACATTTACACAGGGGAATAAACATTTGGATATTGAAGCAAGGCAAAACACATTACTGGACCTCAGTCCAGTTAACCCCTTGCTTCCCTGATGAGAGTAGAGGGTGGCCAAATGGGGTGTAACCCCTTTAATCCCGGGCCAATTCCTCTCTATCATGACATCTTGTACATTGTGTGTCCCTCTCTATGTGACAGCTCTTGTACATTGTGTGCCCCTCTCTATGTGACAGCTCTTGTTCCTGTGAGTGTCCTCTCTATGTGACAGCTCTTGTACATTGTGTGCCCCTCTCTCTCACAACCCATATTTCTGGGAAAATTCCTCCCTGGTGTCATTCTATCGAAAATGGCAAAGTTTGAAGTAAAATGTTGACGTTCGATTTGACTTTGTCAATTTCTGCAAGAAATTTTAGAGATAAAAGCACGGCAAACTTTTGCTAACTTTTTTTTAAAGTTCTGGCAAAACATAGACAATTCAAATTTGGGCGAGTGCGCACAGCTCTACTGAGTATGACAAAAGGGCTGTGTCTGGGATGTTTCATAATTGTCTTTCATGATTTCCGCTAATATTATTGGTAAGAAATGTCCCCCAAAATGCTGTGCTCTATTTAAATATCAGGAAATAACCTTGTTGGCTTACATGGCTGATGATAGCCTGGCAATGTGATCAGCTTTATAATAAAAACATGTTTGTCCTGGGCTAGCAGGAGGCATAAAGCATGTTGATCTTTAGCAGACAACTGACTTCTCAAAGGGCGTCTCCCTTTCTCTCGGCCACTGGCACTCAATACCAGCTATGGTGCTTGGTGGCACAGAGTAGAGGATTTTGTTTGCTGTTTAATGATAGCTTCTGAAAATAGCAGGGTGCCTGTAAAAACAGGCACAGGTGTTCTTTTTCTGGACAGGATGAATATATTCAGCACCTAAATGTTTTAAGAGGGGACAGGTGGCTTCCCTCTCAGGCCAGTCTCCAAGGGTGTGGCAAAGTGCAAGGACACTAGTGACCCTAGGTGCACTGCTGCCATTGCCACAACAAAAAGGCAGCAGCTTTTCTGAAGGAGGGTTTTGAGCCTGGGTTATTGTATTCTTTTTTCCAAACAGCAATCAGGTGTTTGGGCTGACAAGTCAGTCAAGGGCCATGTTGATTTGGTGCAGACTAAATTGGGGGAGGGCGTGAAATTAGGGAGGATGGATCCCCAATTTGATGATTTCCTCATTGGGCTTTGTGCCAAAGAAGGAATATGGCTAATCCATCATCTTTCCTACAGGAAATCCAGGAGGATAACAATGATATAATGGGGCACTGTATAAAGATTCATACACTTCCTTCGATAATGCTTTGGAGTTGGAGAGAGAATGTGGCACGGGTGCCTGCTTGCCAAAAACTGAAGTGGAATCTGCTTTTAGGTTGCTCCATGGATGATCCATTGTGTTTTTTTAATTCTAATTTTAATTCTGGTTTGTTTAGGGTAGTTTTTTTTTTGTCCACTGGCCTTCCATGGAGTGCTGCAAATTGGTGCAAGGAAAAATGTACTGCTTTAGAGGTTTATTACAGGAAGGTGTGAGGGCTAATATGGCAGAGGTTCGTTTCTGCGTCTCTAGGCCTAACACAGATCACTTAGGTAGTGGTTCTTGGGATCCTTTATATTACATTGAGGGATCTCCCACCTGTCAGGTTAGGAGTTCAACAAATTAGTTTCAGCTCAGGAGGCAGTTGAGCCAGGTGCTGTTTTTGCACGAGGATGGTCCAGTGGCTTCTAAGTTTCTATTTATTTCAGTTTTCTGATCATATTTGATTAGGCTTGGTACGTGTGTAAATATATTTAATATTTACTTGTTATGTATAGGGGCCGTTATGGAAACAACCTGGGTGGCCCTGTTTGAGGATTCCATTAAAAGGACCGGGAGGTAGAAATGGAGATGTTTTAGGGTCCTATGTGCGAATGCACTTACTTCATTAAGTATGTTTGTCTTTCTTGTGTGTATTTGCAGTTTATAGGATCGCTGTTACTGTTTGGAGTACCGAGCAGTCCTTTAAGCACTGCGCTGCAGAGAGAGTGGTGCAGTGTCGTTATGGAGGCCGACTAGCTTTGTCTTTAGGGACTCGGATACTTTTGTTGGGGAGAAAAGGTTTAAATTCGGATGAGGTTTTAACTAAGCTTTTCATATGTAAATGTATTTTGGGATGCACAGATGTGATTGTAATACATGCTGGGGGTAACGATTTGGAGTTTATTAAATCAATAGAAAAAATCCATAAGGTTAAGAAAGATTTTGCTCACTGGTTCATTTCATTTTCAGTGGTTACCACAGTGTGGTTTTGCATTGTTCCTCGGCTGCAGTTGGTGGAAACATGTTGTTTTTTCAAGTCGGTGGGGCCTTGTCGCACAAATGTAAATTAGGCAGTTTCTGATTTTATTAAAAGTAGTGAGGACCAAGTTATTAGGCACATTGACCTGCAAGATGGAAGTAAATACCTTTTATAGACCAGATGGGATTCATCCATGAGATTTGTTGGTTTAGATATTTTGAATGTAGCATGACATGATGGATCAAGAGAGCTCCACTTGTTTGTTCTGACTGGCAAGGTTATTATTATTTGTTCTTACCATTAAAGTTACTTACATTTAAAGCATCGCATTAAGATTTGTAATAAATGCCGGGGCCTTACACCCCCAATCCTGAGTATTCTGGCTTAGTTTGGAAAAGTTGTATTTTACACAGTTTGGTGGAGGAGCAAATTTGGTCGCAGGGGGTTCAATATCTGCCCATAGATCTCATCCGTTTTTTTTACTGACTCATATACCAGTAAACTGTACAGACAAAAAGCACTTAAATGTATTCACACATCTCGCACAAACAACACATTGTTGGTTAGCACGTGAAAGAGCACAATGTGGAGTATACTCATTAAAGTGCAATAGCAACATTAGTCGTTAATGGATATTCAACCAAAAGCCTGTATACAGTCAACAATATTAGCTATCTCACATCATTGAAAAGACACCAACATGCGTCACTTTCATCTTATACCTTTTTCAGGGCTATGCATGAAAGCATTAAGAATCCTGCACAGCCAGGCTTGTACAGAGGAGATTTAATAGCATCATGACACCATGCTAACTACTGCAAATTCCAAAGAGAACGCTGCCATTCTTCTGCTATACTTTGCTAAGCTATGTTTGTATTAGCATGAAACATATTGTAACAAGTAATGTATACACAGCCATGAATAATAAGGAAAATTGTAATTGAATATTAGTACTCCCTGCGGGTTTTTACAAAGCAGGCAATCTTACTTCTTAAGCTTTTGCTTCACCAGAGAACGTTTGGGATAAAATATTAATGAAGCGAGTGGCGTCTCACAGGCTATGAAAATGGGACGCAGGAATAGCACAAGTGGCAAGCACACTGCCTTTGAAGTGGGTGAGGCGTTGTTTAAATCTCAGTGTCAGTTCTCCTTGTGACCTTGGGGAAAGTCACTTTACCTGTGCTTGAGATTGTAAGATCTTCTGGGCATGTGGCTCATTGTACGTTTAAAATTGTATGTGCAGCTCTTTCCTATATTTTTTATCTTTATATAAAAAAAATATATACCATAATCTTAATAAAAAGGGAAACTCTGCAAGTCACAGCAACAATGTGAGCCGTCCCTTGGTAGCAGGGCAAAGGAGAACCGGGAGATCATCCGGCTGTTTCTTCCAGGGATTATTATGGCTCTAGTACTGTATTTTGGGGTTAGTCACACATTTTTCATGTTATTATATCATCAGCTATGGTGCTGGTAATATTAGTGCATTTTCTGTGTGGTGAGAAGAGGCTTCTTGACACACAATTTGTTAGTCAGTAATTATTTAAAAAAAAAATATTCTGTAATTTTTTTTGAGCAGTTTAAGGTTTGATTCATTACACGTGTGACAGGCACATTTCTTCCTTTGAAATGCATTCTGTATGTCAATCTCTATTAATAAATGGGGTGTGCCCTCACACTTACAAAGCTGCCGTTCGGAAAAGCTAAACGGCATGTCTGTCACGTTAGGACTGAAGTGCATTTGTTTTTGCTGCCTGTAAAAGCATTACCTGAGTTGCAATCTCACCACCACTTCCTTATTCCTATCAATGGGTTACATTTTTTTGTAACCAAGGACATGGCTGTCAAGAATTCCAAGGAAGCCAAAACACGTCCTGTGCAGGTTCCACGCACACCACTTCCTCCGCAAATTGTTGTGCTGTGAGTTAAAGGGGAAGAGAGGCTGTGGCATGTTGAGAGAATAGTGGGAATGTGATGGTCCCAGGAAGTATATGTAGATACTTTTAAAAAATATATATAGCCCTGGTAGGTTTGGGCTATTATTCAGCCACCCTCCGGTGCAATAATACCTTGTAAGGGCAGGTTTGCCAGGAGTAATTATGGGTTTTCCCCACTTCATGCAGTGCAGTGATTCAGTGAAGGCAGTGTCATCAGGCCCTGAGTCCAATTAGAAGACACAGGGGTGGTGCCTGTTGGAGCTGCTTACTGTGCTGTTCCTTCCATTTAGTCAGTTGGTCTCTACCCTTGAGAGAGACCAGGTACCCGTGATAAGCTGCCAGGGCTCTGGTAGGCTTGAGGTCTCCCCTAGGGGAGTCTGGGATAATCCCATACCTCCTACCCTAAAAAAGGGTAGGGGAAGAGCAGGAACCATTCTTGAGGCCCTTGATCAGGAGTGAGTTCAGGGACATTCTGAGGATGAGTACCTTATATCTGCTGTGTGAGAGACTGCTGTTGAACAGAGAAGATATAATAAAGATCATCTGCTTTTTACCTATACCTCCTGCCTGAGAGTGGAGTATATTGGGAGGAGGGGAACATAACTCTTTTGCAGATACTTCACCCCATACCCCTGGGGGCTGCACAAGATGGAGGCGCTGCATCAGTAAGAAGAATTCAGGCACAACCCCAGAAGCCTGTCCTGTTATCCCCCATATAACCATGGAGACCCAGGGCCCCCTGTTACCAGCAGTTATACACCAACAAGACCGATGTAACCAGAGAGCTATTTCCCTTAGGAGACCCTACAGCAGGCCTGCCCAACTCGTAAAGTGAGAAGGGCCCAACTGCTCCAAGGAAAAAAAAATTGTGCCGCACGGGTTAAATCATCATCATCATCATCTCTCCCCCAGCACCTCTCATCATCATCATCATCATCATCCTCATATCTCCCCCAGAACCCCTCACTATTAACCTTTACGATACTCCCCATCTATCTCTCATACCCCCATCTCTCCCCCTCACCCACACAATACCCCCCTCCACATCACACACAATACCCCCCTCCACATCAAACACACAATACGCCCCTCCACATCAAACATACAATACCTCCCTCCACATCCCCCCAGCCCATTCCATGTCAGCAGCCCCCCCCCAAGTCAGCATCCCCCCCACAAGTCAGCATCCCCCCCATGTCTCTCTTCCCTCAATATGACACTCTCTCCCCCTCCCCTAAATGACACTCTCTCCTCCTCTCAATATGACTCTCTCCCCCTCCCCTCAATATGACACACTCTCCCCCTTCCCTCAATATGACACACTCTCCTCCTCCCCTCAATATGACACACTCTCCCCCTACCCTCAATATGACACTCTCTCCCCCTCCCCTAAATATGACACACTCTCCCCCTCCCCTCAATATGACTCTCCCCCTCCCCTCAATATGACTCTCCCCCTCCTCTCAATATGACACTCTTTCCCTCTCCCCTCAATATGACACACTCTCCCCCTCCCCTCAATATGACTCTCCCCCTCCCCTCAATATGACTCTCCCCCTCCCCTCAATATGACACTCTTTCCCCCTCCCCTCAATATGACACTCTCTCCCCCCCTGCAACTCACATCACACCCTCCCCCTGCAACTCACATCACTCTCTCCCCCCCCTGCACCTCACATCACTTCCCCCCCTGCCCCTCACATGTCAGCAGCCCACCCCCCCCCTCACGTCAGCAGCCCCCCCCCCCTCACGTCAGCAGCCACCCCCCCTCACTTGTCAGCAACCCTCCCCCCCTCACATGTCAGCAGCCCACCCCCCCTCACATGTCAGCAGCCCACCCCCCCTCACATGTCAGCAGCCCACCCCCCCACACAGTCAGCAGCCCATCCCCCCTCACGTCAGCAGCCCACCCCCCCACCAGCCCGTTTTTCACAGCCAGAGGGAAGGGGAGGGAGGGAGGGGGGAAGGGGAGGGAGGGAGGGGGGAGGGGGGGGATGAATCGATGCCATTTTTTGAAACAGAGAGGCCAGACGGGCCGCATGCGGCCCGCGGGCCGTATGTTGTGCAGGCCTGCCCTACAGTATGTGAGATTGGGTACAGGAAGCAGGGTTACATGCCTATGCCTAAGGGAAACCGCGGGCGACTACGCATGCTGCTGTTACCTGTACGCTCACAGGAGGCCTGAGCCTCCGCTTCTGGGAGCCTGGGGTGAGCTCTCCCTCTTTTAGTGCTGCGCCTCCACCCATGAGGGATCCCAGCGTTGGTGGGATGACTCCTCATAGGAACCAATACAATCAATATCACACCAGATATATATATATATATATATATATATATATATATATATATATATCTCGGTTTTACTGCGATCCCTCAGTTTGCAAACAATACAATACACAGAATACAGTAACACAATAATACAGTACCCACAGTACCCCTGTGTGTTTCCCCCAAAGTACTGAGGGAGCCCTGGGCACACAAACACCCGGTGTCTGCAGAACAATCCCCACCCCAAATGTGAGGTACAGGTAGCACTAGCCCCTGTGAAGTGGTGGTGCATGGTGGGTACCTTCCTGGTCAATGGTCCAACCAGGGAATACTTGGGAAGCGGTGTTGGACCAGGTCCCACGCAGCGGGGCCTCCAACATAAATCCCCTCACACATTATAGTCCCGGATGAGGTCTGTGCTGTAGGCCGGCGCACGCGGTGGAGTCTCCATCCGGAGGAACTCTACGCTGTCTCGCGTCCTGCTCCACTGCAGCCTAACAATACAGGGGATCACTGAGCTAGGGCAGACCCTACAACACTACTCTACTATGCAGGGGAAGCTAACTGGGGCCTGCGGTGAAGTCTTACCTAGTCCAGGGGCTTACTAGCTCCTTGGGCACTATCTCTTCCCTTGCTGCCTCATTCAGGACTGGTTTGCGGGCTCTCCGCTCATGGTGGATATCCTGCTCCAAAAGGCTGCATGCCTCCCATTGGCCCTTTCGCAAAATGGCCTCCCCCACAACTCCCCAATCACACGGAGCTCCGCCAACCGGTAAGGAGGGAGACTCTGCTACATACACATATATACACACATTCTTTGTCATATGTGAAGTAACAGATCTCAAGTTAATCACAGATTGCTGAAGGTGTAGATCACAAACTATATAATTATGTGACCGAATCTATGATTTTGAGCTCACAATGCAATGTATTCGGGTATACAATAGTCATTTATTTCTTTAGGGAAGAGTGTCCAGGGCATGGAGACAGTTTGTCAATACTGTAACCTTCGTCTACATGGGGGCAGGTATATTTGGCCTATGATCACTTGAAATCCACATCTGGACCGAGAATTGAAATTGGAATGTATATCGTAGATATCCAAAGTTCAACATGTGAGATGAGTCTATGGACAGCTTCAGCTAATTCAGCCCTTTACAGCAACCGTACCAATGTCACACCCATGCCTGAAATCATAACTCTGTGCCCAGGACATACCTGAAAACGAGAGGTAACCCTCAATGTATTACTTCCTGGTAAAACAGATTATAAATAAATAATAAATGAAAGAACATGCCACGATGGTCAAAAGGCAGGTGATTGGTCTATGGTATATCTATTTGGTGCCACTAATCTCGTGCCCTATAATCCTAAATCACCTTTTGCTACTCTATGTGCCTCACCCAGGTTTGTCATCTGGAATTTTACTTATCAATTAGAGATGAGCGAAACAGTCAAAAAACGTTTCCTGGAATTTCCCTGCGCTTTCCATTCAAAATACGTTCCGCAGTGTACAATCCGACGACGGATTGTTCCATTTTCAATCAGTGCGGAGGAATCCAAAACCGCCATTGCATACAATCCTTCCGCAATCGGTTGGAGGATTTTACCACTCCAATCGGTGGATTTAGCAAGTCACTGGTGGATCTTAAGAATTCAGTCCGCGGATTCTGCAATCCGGAAAAGACTAATTGTTTTTTTTTAAACTGATTCGCGGAAATCCGCGGACCAAAAGGAACTGGCCAATCTGAAATCCACAAAAATGGTTCCCCATCTATACTTATCAATTGACCTTCCCGCTTTACTTGATGCAAAAAATAAAAAATATTTTTTTTTTTACAAATTAACAAGACATTTCCTTTCTTTACCTAATATAACAAATATCTGCATTTCAAAACCAGGCCCGGGTGAACATGTCAGGGTGATTAGAAGGTAGGGGTTTGCTGTATGGAGAGCTAATGCTACATGAATAATGGCACCGACCAGTGGAGACAGAAAATGTAAAAACACCAACTCGTAAAAAACAAGATAACAATTGTGGGAACTCACTTATTTAATGTCTGTACGGGTGCGGGGATGGAACAGGTAAGATAGCAATCCGTGATCTCAGCAAGCAATACTCAACAATACAAAAATCATGTAGCACTCAAATGCAACAGAGATAAAACACAGCAAATTGCTGATGTAAAAAACTGTAACTGTTTAATACATGGAGAGATGTAAGAGGCACAGAGGCATAGCCTGTGTCTGCTACCTCTCTCTTCATGTATTTAACAGTCACATTTTTTACATCAGCAATTTGTTGTGTTTTATCTCTTTTGCATTTGAGTGCTACAGGATATCTTTTACTGTTCAACAGCAACTCATCTCACACACATACAGTGATCCTACTCTACTTAGCCTCATATCTGACATGGGCAGAATCATAACTCTTTATACAAATTCTTCTGGGCATGGCCCATGATCCAGTTATATCTGACACACATATACATTCCCCCCGCCCCCTCTTTCCCTCTCTCCCACTGCACACTGCTCTCTCTCTCTCTCTCTCTCTCATGCTTGGCCCAGGCCCCAGGCACATGCTTCTTTCTGACATCTACTCCTGATTGGCTGGTGGTATGTAATGCAGCCAATCAGCATGGAGGACACTGCCCAGCCCTGTAGCAGTTCTTCTTATGGCTAAGTTCAGGGTGGCTGCTACGGACGCGAGCGTCCGTGCGCGCCTCCCCCGCAGCCCAGCGATCTGTGCCTTGGCTGCAGGAGTTGGGTCGCGGCGTTTGGGCGCCTGGCGGGGCGAACGTGTCACGGAGCTGGTTCGCTGAACCAGCTCACGTGACACGACTGCAGCCCCAAATATTATTTTGGGTTGTAGCGGCAAAATGTCGCAGCGTCAACGCTGCACTTTGCCGCCGGTGGAGTTTTCAGTTTGAAAACTCCCACCGAACAACCCGAAATTGCGACAGACGTGCGCACGCAAGTCACGTAGCATCCACCCTGATCTCAGCCTTAGCTCTGCTCTGGATGAGGGGAATTCCTGCATCACCCTTCTGATAGTCCCCGGGCACCCCAGAGTACCACGACCTCCTTGAGAAACACTGTATTACAGAAATGTCAGTCCAAATGCTTAAACAATGAATTGCAAATTGTGAAACTGTAAAAAAAAGAAAAGAAGTCAAGTGAATATAAATGTGTGTGACATTCAATGAAGGATTTATACAAGCTATAAATCATTATTTTCGCACCCTAAAGCTGCAAAACCTTGTTAGAATATTATTTGTAAAGAACTGCCTCAATAGAGAGGAACAGGAAACAATCACAAAACACACCCACAAAATAAAAATATGCTTTCCTGGATTGGCATAAAAATGTAATAAAATATATTGTATTGCTGCAAGTATTCTGTAATACTACAATTAACAAAGCTTTTATCTCAGTGGCGTTCACCTATCTCCAAAGTTATACAACTTTATAAGGCCTATCGATAGGCTTAATTTCCAGTGACACCCAATATTAAATGTCTATGGGAGAAAACACTGTACAGGCAGTCCTCGTTTTACAACGCTTCGCTTTACAACGAATGGCTTATCAAACGGTATGCAATGCATACCTATGTTCATTTTTACAACGCCAAAATGGCTTATCCAACTCTCTTATGACGCTTTGCAACGTTGTGTATGTGTGTACAGGCATACCCCGGTTTAAGGACACTCACTTTAAGTACACTCGCGAGTAAGTACATCTCGCTCAATAGGCAAACGGCAGCTCACGCATGCGCCTGTGAGCACGTCCTGAACAGCAATACCGGCTCCCTACCTGTACCGAAGCTGTGCGCAAGCGGGGAGACTATAGAGCCTGTTACAAATGCGATATTTACATCAGTTATGCACGTATATGACGATTGCAGTACTCTACATGCATCGATAAGTGGGGAAAAAGGCAGTGTTTCACTTTAAGTACATTTTCGCTTTACATACATGCTCCGGTCCCATTGCGTACGTTAATGCGGGGTATGCCTGTATATATACACATTCACATAAACAACGTTGCAAAGCATTGTAAGAGCATATATATATATATATATATAATATTATACTGTATAATATTATATTATTCTATATAATATATTATTTATTATGTTATATTATATATATAATACAGTATATACACTATATAATTTATATGTGTGCTGCATATCTTATTGCCTGCGTAAAATATTTGGTGTATTTTAGTGTTAAAAATGCCTTCAGGAACGGAACCTTTCATTTAAACAGTGTTCCTATGGGAAAACGCGTTTCGCTTTACAACGTTTCGCTTTACAACGCCATTTTGAGTAACGCATTGTGTCGGATAACCGAGGACTGCCTGTACCAAGAGATATAGTGGGATTTTGTAGGGGGCAAATTCCACCCAAGATTGAAAGAGAGGGCCTGCACATTTAAAAATAAAAAAAAATAAAAAAAGAAGTGGTACTCTCAGGTTATAAATACACAAGTAGTGGCATTGCGTACTCCCAGTACCATCACTTTTTAACCACCTTTAAAAAGTATCCCTTCCTACGTAACTATTGAATTATACAGCACCACAGCATGCTTTCTACAGTAGGTCAGCAAGTACTATTTCAGGCACAACTCAAGGAGTTCATAATTGTTTTGCTTCCAGGAGAACCAACAACATATATATGTTTTACTATAATTTGTTGCATTTCCCAGTTTATGATTTACTTTCCTGTTATCATAGGCAACATGGAAAAATATATGTTTTTCAGGTGTGCTGAAGTCTCCAATAACATGTAGAGGGAGTAGAGCCACAGAAAGTGGAAAAAGGCCCTGTACATTTTGAATGAAGGAGTAGAGACTCCTGAAGTGCTTACAATTGTTATTTTTGATATGCCCCCTCCCTGCCCATGCTGCACCCTCACTTAGACCTGGTAAGCGTACTGTCTCAGCAGCTGCTGAGCCCTGGTATCTTGCATGCTTAGACCTCTCAGTTGGTTAGAACCACTTCCTGTAGGCCCTGGATTTTAAACCTCTCACGTGTTCAGATTTGTTCCCTTGTCTTGTGGGTTTCAACTGGTGTGTTGGTTTTTTTTTTCCCCCCTTCTGTGCGTGACAATGAGCAGGTCAGCATCATACCACTCTGCTTCCTCTCCCTGCTGCTATGAGAAAAACTTGTGTGAAACGCCTCTGCAGTTACATTAGAAAACTTACCCATATTTCACTGTTAAGGGAGTATATTTGTCACTTCATTCCTGATCATATCAAAATTATTATGAAGGAGGCAAAGAAATCCTATCAAAGGTGCACACCATCTAGAAAGATCCCCCTGTGCACTGAATTGATCTTTATTTTTTAAATATATGTAACGGTTTTTCTGGACCCACCCAATCTCACATTGGCCCCTGTGGTCTAACTGGTCCCCATTACATGCATGTATGTTGTGGTGCACCTGCTGGCGTACAGGACTCCTGAGTCTCCCGCTTGGATGGTATGGGGATATCAGCATGACAGGCATCTGAGGTAGTGTGATTAGAGTCCTACCTATACCCAGTGCAGCACCTCCACCTCATCACGATCTCTGCGTCCGCAGGAAGATGTAACTGATGAGGACCTCCTCTGTGGTGCCTCCTCCTGTGCAAGAACTTCACTCCCACACAGCAAGGGTTTGGTGAACTTGGGCATCTTTATTGTCATCATAGCAGACTGCCCCTTGCAGCGGTCATACTCAGCCGCTCATTGTAGTACAGTTCATCCCTTCAGAAGGTCCTTCCCTCCTAATGGAGTTGGGTCACCTCTCCCCTCAGGGAGATCACCACCTGTGTCAGGTCCCTGATCACAGTGCAGATACTATTAACTATGTCTGACAGCCTTGCTTGCTGCAGACCTCCAGAACTGAATCATAACTCTTGAACCATACAGCTTAACACTCTAACTTTGGGCAGTGCTGTGTCTTATATAACTTAGGGAATAGCCACAACTCTTGTGTCACTAATAGTGGATACAGAGCGTGTTACCACTCCCCTTGTGTACATATGACACCTCACCAGGGTGTGAGGGCAAACCTCCATGATTGATGCTGGCAATCCTGCATACCTACCAAGTTTTACTGCCAGCATGAGAGAGAACTGTATACCATTTTTATACATGGCTACATTCTCCCCCTGTTGAACCCCAACGACCCGGCTGGGATCTTAATTTGCAGAACCTTCTTCCAGGCAGCACTGCAAAACATATAACAGTATATATATATAAAAATACATTATATAGTAATCTTTCCATCAAGATATATATCACCACAGTGCCTGCTGACCAGCAGACCGCACTGCTCCTGTGGAGAATCCCCCTCTACTACCTAATAGTAGTTACTAGGGTCTGGCTTCTGCACCGTTAACCGTTACGCTGTGTTCTCTGGGTAGCCCATTTTCTGGCCTATAGTCTACCCGGTGCATATAGACGTTGCGCCCAACGCTCCACACCCTCATCAACTGAGTAATCCTCTCCTCGGTTTTGAAACCAGCATACCCACCAGATTTATTCATAATATATTCCTCGATGATTTCCCTCAGCCAGGCATTTTTTCCATCCTCGATTTCCTGCATTAGGGGCTCTGGTACATAAGGGAACTCCAACCCATGAGACTTTTTGTATTTAGAGCCCTGCTGGTCCTAATCAGCCTTTTGTTACCTGCCCTGCCTGGCAGTACCCACGACAATGGCTCATCCGGCTCTACAGGGTCCCTGAATCTGGCTGTCCCCTTGGGGTCTACTACTCCGGAATGAATATCATGCCATCTCAACCTAAGCTCCTCCAACCACTCCTCTTCCGTGAACTCCCCTACTCCCCACGAGTAGTCTACAATCCCTTCTCTCCTCAAAATAAATTGTGTGCGGTCCAGCAAGGCCTCATACCCCTCAAACAAGGGCGCCCACCACCTGGTCTCTCTCTCCCTGCAGCTCTCTGGTACCGCCACTGGACCCTCACTGTCTTCAGGTTCTCCCCCGGATGATATCCAGATGTACCAGTGGATCTGGAATTCGACCCCTACCTCTTAGGCCTACTGTTGACACTCACTATATCAGTACATTCGCTATGACATGATGATACTTTCCTCGTATACTCCCCCCATCCCGACCCATCATCAGATGTAAAACACTTTCCCCAGTCCAGGTTCTCCCCAGTCCGTTCCTCGGAGTTGGCTCGGGACTCCCCAGACAACCCTTGGCTAGACCGGGACCCAGATGAGGAAGTGACAGGGGCAGGGGGTCTTAACTAGGGCTGGGGGTTGGGCATAGGGAAACGCCATCAGGCGACGCGGGGCTATGACCCGCAGCTTGTCGCTACCTTGCCCGGTGTCATCGGACTGGCATTCCGGTTCTCCCGTCTCCTTGTTCCCAGGCTTCCGCAGGGCCTGCCAGCTCTTCCAGGACCCAGGCGACCTGGAACAGCACGCCGGTCGCAAGGATGCGGCCATCTTCCACCCGGCACCGCTGTGTCCGCCGGACGTGACGTCGTCGATCTCGCGGGACTCACCGCCGCCATTTGGGTTGGGCTCCCCACGGGAACCTCTTCCTCCACAGCGACATCCGCCGCTGGAAGTGAAGGTGCTGCTCTCCGCTACGCTCGGACCTGGGCTAGGCCTTTCTCCACCGTTGCCACCACCGGCGCCTGTGGAGGGTAAGAGTATGCCCCACCGCTCCGTCGGCTCGGGATGGGATCTTCTCCGTCTGCCCCGCCAGTCACCACGTCCATGGGACTCCGCCGCTCCGGCTGCCTCCGCAAAGGCAATCTTGTCACCTTGAGGCTCCGCTCCGCTGCGACACAGGTAGGCCTGCTTCGTTCACAGCACCGCTGTAGTGGTCCACCGGTAGGCGCATCACCTCCGTCGTCAGGGTCGCTTGTTCCTCGTCCGAGGAGCCGAACTCCGACTCGGGGAGTGGCACTCCCGCCGGGGACCGATGGTGAGGTTCCCGGTTCTCACCTCGGTGGTAGGCCCCTTTCTCTCCAAGCTCCGTCAAGATCATCAGGAGCGATCCCCATTTTCCGGGATCGATAGGTTTAGTTTTGACCCAAGGATTCAGCTGTCTGCTTAGCTGTGTCCGCTCCCGCCTCCACGGTCTGTCCTGGCACGAAAGACTGCACGTCCCATGGGTAGTGGATGCCACATTGGGGGCACCTAGCCGCTGTGCTGACTACACCACCCGGTAGTCGGCACTTCAGACAGAGGCATTTTATTATTTCTTTGTCCCCCGCCTTGAGCACCAGTACGCCTCCTGGGGCTGAGTAGGGGTGAGTGGAGATGTCCATCTCTTCCTCTGCTTTGCTGGCCATGCTGATTACAGGAGACACTTTTTGTAGTGGTCTCGCCTGTTCGCCAGCTCCTCGCAACTGAAGGGCGGGGGTCGGTTTAGTAACTCCTCCCTCCGCCAGCTCCAC
This sequence comes from Ascaphus truei, assembly GCF_040206685.1. Classification (NCBI taxonomy): domain Eukaryota; kingdom Metazoa; phylum Chordata; class Amphibia; order Anura; family Ascaphidae; genus Ascaphus; species Ascaphus truei. The sequence goes on along the minus strand of NC_134485.1, from coordinate 335,638,098 downwards.
TCTCAATTGGCACAATTGGAAACCACTCCACCTGGTAGAGATTAGGGGAAGGTCCCACAGATTCACTGGGTGACCCAGTACTGGCTCTGAGCCCGTCACAGTCCATGAGGGCGCGGCCACAGCTTTCGCGCCATACCCCCCAGCAGGGTGGGGTTCTCTGCTTGGCGCCAATCCCGGCCAACTCCTTGCAACTTTAGCATTTGCAGAATTTTCTGCACTCGGCCCACGCGGTCTCCCAAGGAAGCGGGAGCCGCCATCTTGGTTCACTCGGCCATTCACTTTAGCAACTGAGGTACGCTACCCCTTCACTGTGTGATCCTACCCGTGTCCAGTACCCACACTTAGTGATTCCCCCACCCTCAAGTGAGATGTGTATAGGTGTGATTGCGCAGCCACTATGTCCTGTATAGATATGTGGTATAGTTGGTGCACTTGTTGATGGTTACCTGCCGAGTACTCCAGTGCTCGGGCCTGCCAAGGAGCTTCACAAAGGATCAGACGACGGTTGAGTACTGGAACTACCTTCCGGGGCGATCCCACCCAGAGGCTGCTGCGGTTGCAGCGGAGGTTTGAGTCCAAACCTCTGACCAGATATGCAACTGTCTCTGTACTTAAAATTGTCCGATGCACAGTAAAGGGGAACTGCAACCTTACTGGGGCCGGTCCCTACATCCGCTCCACTCTACAGGGACTCAGGGCCTAACTGGGCCGGGGAATAAGGCCTAGTGTAGGGGCTGTTGGCCTCCCTACACATAGAGCTCCGTCTCCTTCCTCCTCCCGCTCCGTTCTGCCCAACGTGCTCCCCCTGTACAACCCTTTAACCTTCCTCCTGATATCCTGGCCACCCTATAGGCTCCCTGGCGTCACATGGTCTCGCTGTGCCTGCTGGGACTCGTAGTCCCGTACGCTCCACCCTATAGGAGCCGTCCCTCCTTCGAGAGCTTTGCAACCTGTGGCTGCGCATGCGCGACCTCTGCTCCCTAGCCACCTCCACGGCCCGCTGTGCCTGCGCGAACATCCAACATGGCGGCGCCCTGATCGCGCTCTAATACTGCGGAGCCTTTGGTACGCCGGAACGCTCCCTGCACTGCTGCAACCTTCCCTATCCTCCCCACATATAACATTAGCGTGAGTCTGGGGAGCCTGGCTACATCCTCCCCCCTGTGGACTCCAACGACCCCGCTTGGACTACTAAACATCAACTGGTACAACGATTTAGATAATAAAATGCATGAATACGTAACGACACATTTCACACTCTATATAAGGTTATACATCTCACTCAACATCACGATAACTGACTTTACTCGATTGCGAGCCCACTGCTGAGCCTCATAATGGGGTGCCCCGAACTGGTCATAGGTCATCCTCATTGGAGGCTGCCCAACTCTCTGACTTCATCTTAACTGTACTTCAGTCACTCCCTCGGGAGAATGACTATCACAGTCCTGAGGCTCGGCCTCTTCCCTTGTGGGAGTTACAGTCTCTACATGATCATTGAAAGGCACAAAACATGGACTCTGCGGGTCCAACGTAGAATTTTCCAGAACCACCGTATTGGGAGTTTGCTCGCCAAGCCCTTTACCTGTAGCTTCACCGGGAGATGCTCGCTGCTGCTGAGGGTCCCTTTGAGAGGTTCCCTCCTGAGGATCTTCGTGATTCATATTATTATCGGTCTCTGAACCACCCTCACCCTGGGTCATCTCTCCATGCAATGAAATAGCTGGTAATTCCGCATCCTCCTCCCCTACTTGCGGGATTGGAAGCAAATGGTTTCTATGCCATACCTTCACCCGACCCTCCGAGTCCTTGATACGATAGACCGGAAGGCCAGGCATCTGTGATTCTACTTCATAGACTCCTTCTCTCCACCGGTCAGCCAATTTATGTTTTCCCGGTACTCCCAAGTTATGGAGGAGTACCGCATCCCCCGGCTGAATGTCCCGATGTTTGACCTTGTGGTCATAGCATCTCTTGTTATCAGCATTCAGTTTTTCCGTAGATCTTTCCGCTTGCTGATAGGCCTGTTGCAGGTTGTCTTAGAGTCTCTGCACATATTTGAAGTGAGTGGCATTATGAACTCCGTCAGTGGAGACTCTCAGCCGTATGTCTACTGGCAGTTGGGCCTCTCTTGCGAACATCAGGAAGTAGGGCGAGAATCCGGTAGATTCATGTCGGGTACAGTTGTAGGCATGTACTAGCGTTTCCACGTGTCTACTCCACACAGTCTTTTGAACCCCCGTTAAGGTGCCCAGCATGTCCAGTAAAGTGCGATTGAACCGTTATGGCAAGGCGTCCCCTTCAGGGTGGTACGGGGTGGTTCGGGATTTGGTAATGTGCAAGATCTTTAGTAATTCCCGTATTAATTTGCTTTCAAAGTCTCTGCCCTGATCAGAATGTAGTCGGTGAGGAAGCCCATAATGTATGAAGTATTTTTCCCAAAGCCCCTTGGCTACTGTGATGGCTTTTTGGTCTTTTGTCGGAAAGGCTTGCGCATATCTCGTGTAATGATCTGTGATAACCAGCACATTGCAGATTCCCCGGCTATCCGACACGATACATAGGAAGTCCATGCATACTAAGTCCATGGGACCCGTACTTTTCAAATGACCCATTGGGGCGGCCCTGGTTGGTAGTGTTTTGCGATAAATGCATCGGCTACACCGCCGACAATGGCGCTCCACAGCCTCTCCCATTTTTGGCCAGAAGAATCGATCTCTCACCAATCCAAAAGTTTTGTCGACGCCCAAATGGCCATATTCATCATGCAATGACCGTAGCACCAGATATTGTAACATTTTAGGGAGAACCAGCTGCCGCCTACTTGGATGGTTATGATATTCCACAATCCGGTATAATAAATTGTCCCGCATTTCAAATGTATCTGCTTCTCGCATCAGGATGCCCCCCACATCGCCAGGGGCGTGTTTGAGTAGATCTGGACGGTTTTTCTGGATAGCATGGTGGATGGCGTCAGCTACCGGGTCACGAACTTGATAACGCACCATGTCTTTCCAGATTAGGATCTTGTCAGGGGTGATGTGCATGCCGCTGGGGTCCCTGTACGCATCCGGAATGGCTTTGGACGCACACCCTAAAGAATCTGCCACCCTTAATTCGGAGAAGGCTACTTGATCATTCACTATGGCCGCGGTGTAGCACAGAGCCCGCATCCCAGGTCCAGGGATTTCTTCCCATTGATCGTCGTCGGGGGTTGCGACCAGCCCCGGTCTTCTAGATAGAGCATTGGCCCCCACATTCAGGGGACCCGGTTTGTATTTCAGGGTGAAATTGTAGTTGAAGAGTGCTGCTAACCAGCGATGTCCAGCCGCATCCAATTTAGCTGAAGTCATGATATACGTGAGGGGATTATTGTCTATGCGCACCTCGAAAGTGATTCCATAGACGTAGTCATGGAGCTTGTCCACAATGACCCACTTCAGGGCGAGGAACTCTAGCTTATGCACTGGATAGTTTTGCTCACTGGCCATCAGACTGCGGCTGATGTAGGCTACAGGTCGTAATCCTTCTGGATATTTCTGATGCAGTACCGCACCTAGTCCACTGAGATTAGCGTCGACATGTAGGATATAAGGTTGTTCAGGGTCGGCATAGGCTAACACCGGTGCTGCTGTCAGACTCTGCTTCAGGTCCAGGAAAGCCTGTTCACACTCTGGAGTCCATTTGTCCCCAAAGGGTTGTCGGGCGGGAGTAGCCTTTCGCCCTGTATCTTCGGGATATATCTTGAGAAGACTGTTGAGGGCCTTGGCCCGACGAGAATATCCTTCCACAAATCTGCAATAGTATCTGCAGAACCCCAAGAAAGAGCGCAATTCCACCACGTTATCGGGTCGGGGCCAGCTTACTACGGCTTCTATTTTGGCCGGGTCGGTGGCTATTCCTTCCGTGGACACGATGTGTCCCACGTAGGTCACAGATGTCCTACAAAATCGGCATTTATCCAAGGATAACTTGAGCCCTTCTCGGGCTAGATGGTCGAGCACCTTCAGGAGCCGGGTCTCATGTTCCTCTAGCGTTCGGCCAAAGACGATGATGTCATCCAAATACACTAAACATTCTCGGGGGTTCAAGTCCCCTAAGGTTTTCTCCATTAACCGTTGGAATGTGGCCGGCGCCCCACAAATGCCTTCGGGCATGCGAGTGAATTGATAGAACCCCAAGGACAGATGAAAGCAGTCTTCTCTTGATCCTCGGGGCTCATGGGTACCTGGTAGTACCAGGACCGGAGATCCAACACACTGAACCATTTGCTCCCATTGCGGGCATTCAGGAGTTCCTCTATGTGGGGGAGGTTATATTGGCGATTGTTCAGAGTTCTGTAATCCACACATAGTCTCACCATCCCATTCTTTTTCCTCACCACCACGATGGGAGAGGCGTAGGGGCTCCTTGATTCTGTGACGATCCTGGCCTCTTCCATCTCTTGAAGCACTGTCCATACATCATTACATCCCTAGGGGCGATACGCCGTGAACGCTCCCGAAAGGGAGTCGTATCATTCATTCGGATAGTGTGCTGGGCACTGCGACTGCACCCCACATCCATTTCTCCAGTAGAGAAGACGGCTCGCCTTCCCTCCAATTGGACCCTCAATCGCTCCTTCCATTCTTCGGGCAGTTTGGACGAGCCGAAATCGAAGTCCAGTCCAGCCGAGGGGCATTCAGCTCCGGTGGCATTGACCTGGATGGCCTCGTCCACTAAACTGACTGGGTAGATCCTCCCCAATCTCTATCCCGCATCTATAGTCATGGTGAAGGGGGATAGGTTCTGGATCATCACATATATGCGACGAGGGATGGCGGACGGCCAATCCCGAAATTCAGGCACTATCCGGTATCCTCTTCTAGCGTCTTCCTCTGGCGTACTCTCCAGTGAAAAGAGCTGTTCAGTGTCTGCTCGTTCAGCATACGCGCACCAGGCTGGCATTCTCTGTATGGCCCCTGGCTGAATTTTGGTTAAGCCAGCTCTACCGCAGAACAACCGCCCATAGTCCTCGGGACCGGAGGGTCCGGATCCACCTGAATGAGCTGCAGTTGAAGACTGGACATGGGCAATTCATTCGTCTCTTGCAAATAAGCCCGGATAACAGCTTGCACAATGTCCGCATTGGTTCCCAGAATGATCGGGTACTTAGGGAGGTCCTTGGGTTCTGGACACACGAGGGCATGTGTTGAGCTGCTGAATCTCCAGAGACACCGTCACGATGCCATCGATAGGGTAGTCTTCATTGCTCAGGCCTCTTACTTTGATATGTTCGGCCGACTTCAGGGGTTTATTCTGGAGATGTTGATCGTAGAACCCCCGATATATGATGGTCACTTGGGATCCGGTGTCCAGTAAGGCGGAGGAGTAGATGCCGTCCACTAGCACGCATATGAGAGCCACCGGTCCCACCCGATTATTCCAGTCATGGGGACATTCACTATCTCGGTTGGAGGTCGGATCTGGGTCAGTGGCCTCCTGGTGTCCGGTGAGAGCTGGCGCCACTCCGGCTCCCCCGCTGGCGGCGTATACTCCACAGACCATGGCGTTAGGCGTGAACTTCTTGGGGGAGGGACTCCGGTCACGAGATTCTCCCATCCGGCAATCATAGGATATATGCCCTTTCTTTCCACACTTTTAACAGGACAAATCCCGGGGCGGGGTGCGGCGGTTGTAAGGGGGCGAGGTTCGCCCCGAGTACTTCAACCGCTCGGGCCCTGGTTTATCCGGAGGGTCTTCCTTCTTTTCACTAACTCCCTTACTCTTGGGATTGACGGCCCCTTTTATTTTCTGCGGAGAATGAAGCATTAGATGAGCCTCGTGTTCCTTGACTTGCTGTAACAACTTTGTGAACGTAGGGGGGCTCCCCCGGGTGAGGTTATCGCAGATCATGTTGGCAAAGGGATGGTTGGGACTGGACCCTCGCAGATATTGCTTACGGAGGTACTCATCCATTTGAGAGGCTATACCATACTTATGGTGAAGCAAGGGCCCTAACGCTATCTGCACCCGATGGATGTAGGTGGATAAGTCTTCTCCATCCTTTTGATTGATGGCGTAATATTTGGCCCACAGGGCTCCATCATCTTCGGCCACGCCATATGCCTCTGTCAAGATTTCGACCATCATTCGAGAGGTCATCAGGATGTTGCTCTCGATGAATGCTGACCAGAGTTGACGCTGGAGGTCTCAGGCATTCCATTATGCGTTGGCGTTTCACTGTGTCCGTACAGGACCATTCCTCCATTACACCCCGGGTGTGTTCCTTCCATGGGTCTATCCCATCTTCCCCCGTCGGGACGGGAAGGATCCCGGAAAAAAGCCTTCAATTTCCTGTAATTTTGGGAGTGTGTGGCCAGTGTGAGGGCTTCCACTAACGGTGGTAAGCTGGGTGGGCGGTCAGCTGGCCTACCTTGTCGTTAAGTTTCTGCAGCATCTCCCTACACTGTCCAGCTTCCTTGGATACACTGGACCCTTGGTAACTGAAGTCTGACCGACAGCTACCCGCGTCACTAGCCAGATAATTAGCTGAGGTGGGAGTATGGCAGTCATCGCCCAGCCCCTCACGGTGGGTGTCCCAAAGTGAATAGACAGAGGGGCTTCCGCCGGGTGGAGAGTTGGGGAGCTGTAGGTATTGGGGGACAGAGGGCTCAAGTACCACCAAATCTCGGTGACAATCAACTAGCAAAGTGTTCCACTTGGCATCTTGGTCCATAAGGACATCCACCAGGTGGGCTTTGGAGAATCCTGGTAGTCGTCGTAGGGCCGTTTGTAATGTCTCTAAAGGTAAGGCCATAGAAACTTGACTCACGGCCACCACGCGGCGGGCGTTTGCATTTGCTGCGCCCAATCGCTCACACTCTGACGCGAGGGGAGAGTCATTGTGGACAGGTGGCTATGTGTGTGTGTACGGGGGGCACCCCAGGTCTAAGATCTCAGCAACACCTCCAAATGTAGCCCTGGTTCCTAGTGAATACAGTCCGCTACCAATGCTGTATAACCTGTAGGCTCGCAGGGGCTGAGCCTCCACCACGGGGAGCCTGGGGCACGCGTATGAATATGGACAACCTCTTACTTGGTGCAGCGCCTCCACCTGCGATGGCTCCCACCAGAGGGGGAGTGGTTCCTCACAGGACAAATATATCACTCCACACACAGCATGTAAAATAACCAATGACTTTACTATCGCAACCATAAACATGTGTATGTACGTTATGGTGGGTAAAAAAAAGTGACAAAACCCCTCCACAGTAAAGCATATAGCAAATGGAAATATTACTATATATTCATTTGCATGTCTTGGACAGGCCTGCAACCCCACCGTTCACCATTATCACCCAGCACACAGCAGTTCCACTGCAGTGGAATATACTGCAATGCAAATGAGTATACAGTAATATTTCCATTTGCTATATGCTTTACTGTGGAGGGTTTTTGTCACTTTTTTTTACCCACCATAACCTTAATCATGTGTGGTGAATACCTACTCTCAGTCTAAAACAAGCAGAGCCAGTACAACCAATCTCACACTGAAGAGACCCACAAGGTCGAAACAGTCTGTGAGTGGGTTTATTGGCTTTGCATCTCATCCAGGCCATGTTTAAAAGCTGTGTTTAAAGCAGCATGCATTGGCTTAAGTGTTGTTCATGTAATGTGAGCTTGAGAGAAAAGGCGGCACTGTGTGCTCATTTGCATGTCATTTCCCAGAATCCCTTGCTGCAGTTGATGTGCTGGGTGATAATGGTGAAAGGCCTAAAACATGCAAATGAGTATACAGTAATATTTCCATTTGCTATATATATATATGTATATGTGTGTATATGTCTATATATGTATATATATATCTGTATGTCACACACAGTCAAATAAAATTTTTAACTAAATCCCGATATATTTCTGACTGACGTAGTAGGAAGTTACTGAGTATCAAGGGGATTAGATAGAATGCCTAGTATTGCTGCAGCCCAAATTATAAGAGAGACTCACCTGTTAGTTTTAAATAAATTCTACATAGATAAGAATAGCTTATAATGATAATACAGAGTCGTATCAAAAGATACCTCCCAATTAGCAATTCTATTAAGGGGTGAAGAGATGTGGGACATTTTGGGTAGAGGGTGTAAGAGATTAAAGAATAGTGTAAAGATAATTAGTAGTTATACCTAGTTGTGCTTTCTGCCAGCCAGTACATTAAAAAGACTTAATATTGCTAAGTCATAACTCGTTTTAGCAACAAAATGCTTCAAATAAATGTATCTGCCTTAGGCTACTGAATGTCGTCATCATCATCATCATCATCATCATTTATTTTTTAAGTAAATACAGGCCCCCAATTAAGGGAGCACGCAATACTTTATAGTGGGTTAAAGAACAAACTAAAATTATACGCAATTAATGTCCTTAGACAGGAAAAGCCAGAAGGAAGAAATGCGTCTTACACCGTGAGAGGTAAACTCGATCAGTCAATTTCTTTCAGTCATGGCAGCTGGGTGTCCTGCAGGCAGGGCCGCTGACAGATTTCCCAGGGCCCAGGACTAGAGTTATGTCCGCCCCACCCCCATTTTACACCTCACGAGCCCACTCTATTTCCCCCGCTCTTCCCATGTTTTTTCCTCACTCCCTCCCTCACCCCCTCTCTCCTCTCACTCTCCCCCACCTTCCGTCAATTACCCCACTCTCACGCAATCCCCCACCACAAAATACATACCAACCCCCACTCCATATTAAAAAGACCCCTACTCCCCAAATTTCATATTAAAAATACCCCCAATACATATAAAAAGACCCCTCCAATACATATAAAAAAAACAATACATATAAAAAGACCCCCACTCCCCCAATACATATAAAATGACCCCCACCCCCAATACATATAAAAATATCTCCCCCACCCCCAATACATATAAAAAAAGTAGACTTACCTTGGGGATGGTCAGGCCGTGCCTGGTGGCTGCGGGGTCCGGCGGCCGGCGCTGCAAGTTGGGGCCGACTTCTGGTCAGTCCCAGCTGCTGGTCACGGCCGTGCCCCGGCTCTCCATCAGCTGCAGGCCTCCTCACTCTGTGTCCCACGCCGAGCTTCCAGAGTCAGCGCGTACCGGAAGCTGAAGCCCTGATTACATCCAGCGCCCTGACATCAGAGGTCGCGCGCCGCCAGAGTGGGACGTATAGTGAGGAAGAGGCCTGCATCTGATGGAGAGCCGGGGCCTGGCCTCGACCGGCCGCCAGGCCCCCCGCAGTCACAGAGCCCGGGATACTTGTCCCTTTTGTCCCCACGTCGGCGGCTCTGCAGGTACGCAGTCAGCCTCCCCCTCCCTACTCAGACCTTGTGAGGTCCAAACATCAACTTATGACGTCAGACGCACCACAGACTACCCAATGCACATTTCGCTGTGGGACACAGCTTCTTCCGGTGAAACACGTGTCTGTGGTGCATGTGACTTCATAAGTCGATGTTTGGACATCCCCATTCCAGTACTGAACGTGGCGATAACTGTTGTAAAAGATGGCCAAACTGGCTGAAGATGCTCATATAGTCACCACTCGCATATTAAAAGGAAGGTTTAGCAAGTTCAGCAACAGTACTACAACCAGGTATCACAGACTGGATGGACTAAGGGTGATAAGAAGCCAGGTGGCAACAGCAAACGTACACCTAACTACTTAAGGAAGCACCAAGGACTTAATTGTTAACCAATTTTCCTTGAAGCATGTATGTTTTCCAGATTAAATTTGTATGAAACAAAATTATTTTGTAGGCACATCCTGACCATTCATCCTGACCATTAAAGGAATATTATTTTCAAAGGGGCTTCAACTATAATATTATCAATCTCAATCTTGCCAACATTTCCACCCTGGCTATCAAGAGATTTGGCCACACCACCCACCAATGAAGATTGTAGCCACCCTCCCACTTCCTGTCCACTATAGCATGCAGTACCTCCCTGGAGTACCCTCCAAGCAGGCAGGTCTAATGTTTAATTTTTAGATCGATTAGACCTGCCTGGCAATATCAGGGAGGGTTATTGATTTGTGTTTGCCCTTTGCAGGCAATCAGGAGATGCAGGGATGAGAAAGCCTGACCACAAAATTGGGTGTCTCCCTCCTTAATAGGAAGGGTTGGTATACAGTATATGCATTATGTGTGAGATGCAACAAATAGGCAATGCATTATGTAAAATATTCCTTTAATTTGAATGATTGAACTGTTTTCTGCTCGATTACACATATGCTCCTTGCAAAAATAGATCTGTTTCCATGGCATCATGGTGAAGTACTGTGACGTTTTATTTTGAGAATTGATTGCATAAAAAACAGCATTCTTTAATTACAATATTTGTTTTAGGCAGAACGCAGGTATCTCATTCATGTAGGACCTGGGAACATACTTCTGCCGCTTGCACAGTACCACACATATAGTTTTCTGGCCTAAATTCTAATAGCCAATACACATTTCAATCCCAATCAGAAAGGAGTATCTTTCATAATTACTGCTGGTTCAATAACCCAACTGTACTGGTGTCGCAATCAGAAGGTTCTTTCTCATGTTTCTGCAGGAGAGTTGGGTGTATATTTACAAAATGCAATTCTAGTTTTCAAAAACACTTCCTACTTTTAAGTCCAGTCAATCTTATCTTTTCTACTTGGGATCAGTACTGATTGCAGATTTAAAGAGGCAGTCCTGGGGGCAAGACATACATACATACATACATACATACATACATACATACATACATACATACATACCGGAAGAATGACCTAGGCGCAAGAAATAGGGAAGAGAAAAAAGGAAAGGGAAAAAAACACAGGGTAGTATGTTCTGAGTAATTTCAGCACTAAGATGGTATGATATGCACTCACAGTTATCAAAACAAATAAATGCCTTTATCCAGAATGGGATCGGGAACTCTGCTCGATATTCCAGCCCACTGGAGTCCTTGCAATGTTGATTAAATCTCCACACACTCCAAACAGTTCAGCAACAGGATCCCAGCAGGTTAGATTATGGACAGACAACCTCCATCACAGGGATTGACCATATGCATATGCAGCCCTTGTACCCGCCCCTATGTGGGATTGGGGTGGGTCTGCTTCTCCAGCTACTTCACTAGTTGTTGGGCTATACTTGTTGGTAAACAGGAGGACTGAGTGCTCCGCGATGTTGTGGGGAGAAACAGGACAGGTTCACAGGTTACCTTAGTTCTTGCTTGGTGCAGCACCTCCAGTCAGCATGGATCCTCTGTGATGGCAGACACCTCTTCCTTTCTCAGCAGAAGACAATGAATTACACTCCTTTATATTTTCAGGATCTTTAGTGCATGCAGATCACATAACAGGTGCAGTTACATTCTTCCCTTATGGCATTGCTTTAGGCCCAGTTCAGGCCTGTTGGACCCCTCCTCACATCTCCTTATGAGATGGAGGGCAGATGTTGCTCACTCCACAGAGGGAGGAGAGAAAAAGAGACAAGGACCCAGAATTTAAGAAAGTGCCAATATTTATATCCTTTGGGGAGTGGCTGTAACTCTCTCATAACAAGCCAGATCTGGATACTGATAGACCCTCACATCTAGTGTGTGGTCCAATCAGTACCCACCCCTCAAGTTGGCACTCTCTGGCTGTTGCTAAAGCCCACCCTTGGATACGTTACTCATCCAAGTCTGCAAAAGCACACAAGGCCTTAGGAAGGAATTATCCCATCCACTGCCTGCACCTAACAGGGCTTACATTGGTATGGCCCAGGAAAAGACATAGCGGCCGGGAGGCTATGCAATACATGTAAAGCAAGGTAAGGAACACAATATAGTGTAAAACTGTTTAATTGAAAAAATGGTTAAGATACCATGATAAGTAAAAAAACCTCACACTCCGAGTTATAAAAAGGCAGTTGAGAATATTTAGCTGAGTATCTCACACTTGCTGCTACTACGATTCCGCCGTCTGCATACACCCATAACCGCTTCCGCGTCACGTGATCGCATCTCAGTCTCGCGAGATCTCAATGGGTTCCCGCTACCACGTCCGGTATACAGCCCGGTTCCCCAGCCACAATGCAGACAAGACAGGCAGCTACGGCAGCCGCCGTGGATCAAAAAGTCACGCAGATGAGTGCAACGCGTTTCGCTGAATACTCTGATTCCTCAGAATCGATGAGACGTGGTAGCGGGAACCCGTCATTGCTGCAGCTAACGCGGACTCTGCCGTAGTCGCCGAGGACCTGTTATTACATGTGAGTGTGTGCATATGTTGTGTAATAAATACCTGGTTTTTACTCTAATACACTCTCCATGCATATTGTTTGACTCCGGGAAATTCTCCCACGACGGGGTGACAACATAGTTCCCATTGGAAGAAGTGCCAAGCAGCAGAAGGAACGGAGACTCCAACGGACAGAAGGAGACAGTAAAGAGACAGTCTATATGCACTTTACTTACACATGGCCATGTAAGTAGCATTTTTTATTATAACCATTCCCACCCTGCTTAACATCACCAAGTAAGTGCATTGACTGTGGTTATTCTAACCCTTGTGCATTACCTGGTGAGTGTGGTGATTTGGTTCTCATTAGCCAGTTCACCATTTGCTATCTGTGTATTTGACTTCATATCTGCACTCCCCTCATTCTCTATTCAAGGTCTGCATACCTTTTTAGTATGGCTGTTAGTCTGCCATCTAGTGGGCAGATACCAGAACTCAGAGTCTGCATTGGCATCATAGGAAAAGTAGTTACACTAGCAGAGCTGCAAAAAGAAAGGGAGACATTTCGAGGAGAAAATATGAGCATAAACTAACTGATATGAGAGTTATTGCTGGCTTTATCTATCTCTCTGTTACCTTAATCCCCAAACATCCCAACTCCCTTCATCTCTATGTTGTATCTTCAGGAAAAGTAGGGAGAGTGGAGTACTTAGGGGACATTGTCAGACTAATCAGCCAGTGTATTAAAGCAGCAATACTACATTCCCCATTTTTATATTTGTTCTTATTATTTGTATATGTAAAGCCTGTGACAATGTATAATTCTACATTCTTATCTAAGCTGGCAATCATTTCGTGCTCCTGTTAGAAATCTGTAAAATTCTGATTGTGTGCCTAACGAAATGGCCGCCTTCTAACTTTGTGCTGCAGTCTATGCAATGAAGCAAACTGATATGCAAGACCATATTACTAAGTGTAACACCTCTTCCCCCAGCCAGCAGAGTAGGGGCCACACCAAAGTGTCCCAATGTCAGTATGGTGGTATATTAAAGTGCATGTGATGCTGAGTGGCTCTTGTTACCTTATATCATAACTCTGTGCCCAGGACATACTTGAACACGAGAGGAAGCTCTCACTGTATTACTTCCTGGTAAAACATTTTATAAATAGATGAATCTCAGGGGCTGGCATCCGTGCAGGCTGGTGTGGTGAGGAATAAGTAGAGGGCACCAGGAACTTTTCTTTACCTTTATTTGAACAGTCCAAACACAACAACTTCTTCTTTAGGGTAGTACTCATGCAGCATTCCTCAGAGGCACAATTCTTTCCTTTGCTGTCACTTTAAAGCTACATACTTGCCTTTATGAATGTGGCCGCTCCCACCTCCACTGGGACCCGTTGGCAGGGTGCCCTCACGTTTGAGGAAGCACACCCTATCATCCCCCTGACATAGCTTCTGCGCCCCTCTTTTGAGGGTCACTGGGAATCTATCCCTCTGGTAGCTATGGGGTGATACTCTAAGGAACCTATCACTAAGGAACCTATGATGGAGTGCCTTACCATTCCCTCTTGGGTAGGACACACCAGAGGGGCTTCTTTCCTAGTTACTCACTGTAAACTGTGTACATATCTACAGTGAGATGCCCTCCTCTGGGATCTCCTGGGATCTGAGGGTGGAGTTCCTATCTCTGCCTATTTATAGTCTTTCTTCCTACCCCTGTAACTGGGCGGAATAAGGGCGGGCTTAGCCTACTGTATGCTGACTCGCCCTAGATCAGGTGAGCCTTCCAGCATATTCTGGAAGCATGGAGTGGCCCAGCACCTGCCTAATCACTTTGCAACATTTGCATCCTGACTGGAAATATGGTGCCTGCGCGGCTGCGTGCGGTAGTGCCCCCTGCGTACACTCCTGCAGCCCAAGTGATTTGTGAACTTGGCTGCAGGAGATAGTAGACACGTGGCGGGGGCGTCACGGAAGCTGGTTCGCCCTCATTGGCTGAACCAGCTCATGTGCGCTGACGTCACGTGGCAGCCACCTGGAAACACAGATTTTTCTGTATTCTGAAAATGCTGCCGCTTCAAGTTGCTACTTTGCCGGCAGTTGTGCAGGCAGTGGGGTAGCTCTCATAACCACATAGAGCATAGAGGTTAATCCCAGCCTTAATTTGCAACATTAATCTAGGGGCCTGTAAGAGGCAGGTGCAGGCCCCTAGATTAATGGGGAAATTAAAACATGGCTTTATTTAGCCTGTCCCTTTAAACAGTGCTTTACGGTAATACATATATACAAAAGAAACAAGAAACCTATCCCTTGTAAGGGCAAACGTACTTCCCCAGTCCCTATCTGCAAGGCTGGGAGGAAAAGCCCCTTACCAGCCTGCCAGCCTATCACCCCAAAGTCTCAAGCGGTACCTCAGAAGCAGGTGGCCCTTCAGGTGAGTCCCTGGGTCTGGTGTCCGTATGTCTTGATCTTAGCAATGCCTTTGTGCTCAAGACAGTATCTCCTGTGTCAGCACAGTTGTGTGCTGAGGAGTCTCTTGGTCTGTCCCCAGCAGGGTTTTTTTTTACCCTCCTCTGATTACCCAGGTGGTGCTGGTTAAAGCTGCAGTTCAGGCTCCCGTTTTTTATTTTTTTAAATTTAACTTCAATAGTTTCATGTTGGCAATCTCTACTTACCTAAAAAAAAAACTGCATAGCTGCCGGTCAATTCGTTCTCCGTCTATTGATCGGCAAAGTTTGGCGACATCTTTAAATATGGGGAATGTAAATCGTTGCTATAGGAACAAGCATGCTTGTTAAAATAGAATACAAGAAAATTGGTCTTTCAAAGTTGTTGTTTTTTTAAAACAGAAAAGGCTAAAAGTATTTTTTCTTACTACAGAACCGATTTATTAAAAAAAAAAACACACATGCAAAATGAAATTAGCCAGTTCTCTGCTGGATTTCTCAGACCACTAGAGGCAGCTTTATTTAAACAGGGATACGTCCCTGTTACAGGGCCCTAAAAGGATTAACCGTTTAACTCCCTGGTCCTTAGGCTAGTTAGGATCCAACAGGACTGCTACATACATTTTTAACACATTATTGTTACAGCTTTCAGCATAATAGACAGTCTGCTGTTTGGCAACAAAGTATCACAAACAGATCTGTTGCTGAGTTCCAAAGACAGAGCTCAGAAAGGTGTGTGTGTGAGAGCCAGTTTCAAAAGAGGAAGTGGGTATAGCTTTCTAAATCAGCGGTGTCAAATAGGAAATCAGAGTTAGCCACACTCGTGGTTGTAGTCTTTCCATATTTGCCACATTCTCGTGTCAGTCGCAATAGCATCGCAGTCACGACACCCGCCGTGTTGTGCCTGTGCCCAAGGCCGCAGCCAGATTTCCTGGAGCCCAAAACCACAGTTTCCACCAGGGCCCTGCGTCTCCTCATACCCTACACCCCCCCACCGTATTGGCAGCCTTGCAAGACACCCCCTCTTTTATATCCCCCTACACTCCCACCTCTCTCCCCTTCCCCAATACACACACTAAACTCCCCACTCTCAATAGACACACTACGCCTCCCCACCCCAATACACATGTAGCCCTGTGTAATTTTGGGGTTACATGTCTTTCTCCTCCTGTTCAATAATCCCTGTTAAAAGGCAGGTTTGCCAGGAGTAATCATGGGGTTTGCCCTCACTTCATATGCTGTGTATTATTCAGTGAAGGAAGTGACATCAGGCTCTGTGTCCACTAACAGTGACACAGGGGTGGTGCCTACTGAAGCTATATAATATGCAGCACTTCCTGAATTTAGCAGTGTGCCTCACCTTCTGAGTGAGGTGAGTCTGTCCAGCAACCTGTCAGGGCTCCGACAGGGTTTGTGGCCCTCCCTCTGGGGAGTGGTGTGGAAGACTATACCTCTTACTTCATTAGGGAGTAAGGGAAGAGCTAGACCTGCTTTCGGAACCCTTGCCTGGGAGTGTAAGGTCAGGCACTTCCTTTGGGTTGGCAACCTGAGGATGAGTGGCTAGACGACCAAGCCACTATGATGGGCGGCTGTCCATGTCTGCTGTCAATAAAGGATGCCAAAGAGAAAGAACGCTTCTGTCCTGATTGTGGAGTCAGTTGGAAAGAAGGTGCACATAGAAGTTCTCTTTCAGAGACTCCTCCCTGCTACGCTGGGGGTCTGGAAGAGATGGAGGCGCTGTACCATGAGTGAGTATAACTCAGCATTACCTCATAAGCTAGTCCTGATGCCATTCCCCTTAATACCATCAAGCGGGAGACTCAGGAGTCCTGTAAGCCAGCAGGTGCACCACACTATAGCCATGTGTAACCAGAGTAGTATTTCCCTAGGGCGCCCTATCTGCGATTGGGGGGGGGGGGGGGGAAACCCGTTACACACAACGCCCCACACCTCAAATACACATAACCTCCACAACCTAAAAACACGTACCCCCCCACTCCAAATACACATAATAATGAACCCTCCACACCCCAAATACACATTAACCCCCACAGACCCCAAAACACATAAGCCCCATACACATCCCAAAAACACAACCTCCCCACACCTCAAAACACATAACTTCCTGCACCTTACCAGAGGGAGGAGTCTGGTGCCAAACAGCGATCGTGGAAGCGGGGCCAACTTCTGGCACGCAAGGGTGTTGATGTAAATGAAGGCTGAGTACCCCATAGTCAGCAACCAGCCGAGCCACCCACAGCCGCCTGGCCGATGTCCTGCCTATGTTCACTGTCCTATTCGCCACATGTGGCGAGTGGCGAATGTTTTGGACACTGCGGTTATAAATGTTGGCAACCAAAGGATGATCAGTACATTAAAAAAGTTACAACAATTGGCAGGGGATAAGAAAGAGGTATGGGTGGGGGGGAGAGAGAAGCTATGGGGAACATGACGAAGGAGCTATGGAGGGGAGGAGCTATGGAGGGGGAGGAGCTATAGGGGGAAGAAAGAGCTATGGGGAGAGAAGGAGCTATGGGGAGAGAAGGAGCTATGGGGAGAGAATGAGCTTTGGGGGAGAATAGACTGAGCTATGCAAGGGGTAAAGGAGCAATGGAGGTGGGGAGACTGAGCTATGGAGGAGGGGGGAGATGGAGCTATGGGGGAGGGGAGACAGAGCTATGGGAGCCCTGTTCAAAGCCCAGCTGGAGGGAGAGTTCCATGTACTGGAGCGTGAGGTGGACCTGCCCATGTGCTGGAGGTGGGCCCGCCCAGTTGCTGGCATTGCCAGAAGGTAGACCCAACTTCCTGTCCAGGCCAACTGGGCCCCACAGAGCAACCGGGCTTAGGACATATGTCCCAGCTGCCCCCCCCCCTCCCCCCCACTACTGGTCGACAAACCTGACAGGGCACCTATTCAAATGCAGGTACTGTAACTGCAATCTCATATCGGGATTATATTTAGGGAATAGCACAAAGATCCGTTAGCCTATTTACATAACATTAACCCAAATTAACGTTACATTCATCTTAACGCCTATGAAATAAAGAGAATAACGTTATGATTACCTAGAGTTAAGTATTGATACATTGCGGTATGTAGGTATGCTTGCTCATATGCGAAACGGATGCTAATGAACCGTTACCCTAACATCGCAGGTGCACTAAATTCAGTAAATGTTAGCCCAGGGAAATAAAGTTACGATGAATAGGACACACCAAAACTTGCTGTTATTTCCAGCCACTCCATAATGATCCCAACGTTATTTCATAGAATGCCCTATAAACACAAATACATATTAAAGTTACAGTAAAATGTGGTGCCTTAATATATTCTTTCGGTCTGGCATTTTGAACTATTTTAATAGAATGTGCAAAGTGCCAGACCGAACTATATTATAAATAATATAACATTAATAAACATATGTTACACATTTATAACACGGTAGTGCGTTATTTTCCTAATGCACATATGAATTGTATTGCTTAACGAGTCACTGTGCGAATAACAACTCCGCTAATGCATTTATCGCTACAATACTGATTTTGGTGATGGCGCTGTTTTTGCATATAATTATCTTAGTGGATACTTGTTAAACTCAGGGAAAATAACGCCTGTTACCTACAGTACTTAGGTAACCGGACGTTATTTGCCCTGTTTTAACGGAGCTTAGTGTATCTGGCCCTTAAAATCTTACTTTATTTCAACATATAACATGTTGAAATAAAGTAACATTTTAGATCATTATAATGCTTGTGTGCCATTCCCTAAATACAAGCCAAGAGAGTGCAGTGCCACTAATAAAACACTCCGTGAAACTATAATTTAGTAAGAAAGTTAGACTGACCTGACATTGTTGTATTATGACATATCCATGCTGCAGCACTGTCCTATTATACTGTAGCACCTCTATGGAATCCTGAGATACTGTCTTGCTGTGTTGCTGTTCTAACTCCATACGGTGAGGATCACAAGGGGTTCCTTGGATTTGGGATGCAAGCTTCTTGTAATTGCCACATATTTAACTAATAGAGATGCACAAATGCCTTCAAGTTTGCTTTGTGATTTCTTTTGCAGTTTTCTCTTAAATCTTGTGTTTTCGTGAAAGATCACATTGCTCAAAATGTTGCCACTTTTGATCAGGATGTAGTTGACAGGACAGCTTACTGTATTGGATTGAAGCCGGGAGTCTCCAGAACTGACGCACATTAATATCAGCTCCGGAGACCCCCTGCTGCAATACTGTGTTATTACATTTTAAATTAAAACAGTGTGATCCCCTGTAAGAGCTGTGCAGGGAAATGCAGCTCTTACTGTGGGAAGATCGCACGGGCAGAACTTAGAAAAGGGCTGAGATAAGGCACAGCTATCCCGAGTGGTATTGGCATTGTCCTATCATACGGTTTCTGACTTGCGATAATTCTTTGTGAATACCGTGATAACACAAATGTCAGACTGTGAGATAGGGTCCCGCCAAACAGCTCGAGTTCTCAGTGATAACATCGAAGTTTAGTGAATAGGCCCATTAATGTTCCTCCTGCCGGGGGAACCCAAAGAATCCTGACCACGGCTTCCCCCCCATGGCACGAAATCTGTGTATGGGGGGGTCCCATTTGGAAGAACAGACCAGCTGCGGCTTTTACTGTCCCTGAGGTCGCTGCATTTTGCTTTTCATCCCACATCTCCAGGAGCAGTAAATCGGTCTACATTTGTAGTTCATTGGAAATCTGGTTGATTTAGCATGCCTAAACCATACCATAGGCATTTCCAGCAGTAACAGACAATCTAAAAACAAGGTAAAGACACACAGAACAAAAACAAATCAAACGAATTAATCCCTGTGCATGTCAGGCCATCTAGCATTTTTTCCTCGTTTATTCTTCTGCAATACTGAGCAGGAATGTAGCACTTCACATATACTAAGAGTATAATGCAGGTGCAATGAATCACTGCCCAAGAGATCTCACAATGGCATATTTCTGTGAATCACTTGTAGATATTTATATGCTGTAAAGCTTTGTAGAGTTTGATTTCAATGATAATAGGGGACTTATTCACTCAAGGCCATAATATTTAATATTATACCTAAAGAATATACTGTATAACTGGAAATTAATTATTTATTAAATGTTTTACCAGGAAGTAAGACATTGAGAGTTACCTTTCGTTTTCATGTATGTCCTTGGCATAGCGTTATCATGACCAATACATGGTTACTTTAAGTGAACAGGGTTATACATTATAACCAAGGCATTGCATGTACAGTTAAAGATACATACAGTATGCCTATAACATATATTACAGTAACAGTTACAGACCAGATTAAAATGTGAGCCCAACAGCATTCAATAAAGAAAATACATGCAAAGATAGTGTGTGCTACATGAATCTTTACCATATAAGGGATTTTATGAAAAGGTTAAGACTGTGTTCATCTAGCATGTAATTGTCATGGGAGACCAGGCATTTACACCTTTTTACCAGTATCATACATTGAGCAAAACAGGTCAAGTGAAATAAATTGTGGATTTATTCGCAGGAAAAGGCATACACACAATGATACACAAACTACATAAGAAGAGACACATTGACTTGGGACCTGGGGTAAAAAAATAGACTTTCCTAGCTAAATGGTACTTGAAACATGAGTCTTTAGTTGACCGGGACTTAGCCCGAAATGTCATGGAACTGAAATCGGCATGAAATCCCAGCCGCAACTGCTACGTTCTATTATGAGAACTTGGTCCCAAAAATCTGGACTTAGAAAATATTTTGAATTGGTTTATCTAAAGCCGGTGCTCTGCTATTCGCGCAGAGGCATCTTTTTCCACTTTCAAATTTCCCGCTGCAGTTCTGGCGCTTGAGAATCTCCTGGTTGATTGGCTGTGAGCTTTCTTGTAGTATTTTGGAGTTCAATCACAAAATACTACAGCCAATCACCGCGTGGGAACTTTCTTACCAGCCAATCAGAGCGATGCCAGTCCTGTGGGGATTCTGAATCAGCCAAGGGCATGTGCAAGTTTGCCACCTTAGCCACTTGCTATTCAGATGCCACCCACTGGGTTAGACTCCTCCAAGTCTGGTGGGGCAAATGGTAGTCCAGAGGACTTCCATTCATCCCAGGACATGGGTACTTGGGCCCTTCCCTCCTGCCCAAATGGTCTTCACACCTCAGGCATCCTCTGTGGCTTTCATGTCCGATGTCTGAACAGACTTGTTGGTAGCCCAGTGTCCTGCCAGAACATTGGTCCTGAAAGTCCCAGTTCATAATACCATGCACAACAGTACATTGTATAACAAACACAAATGTTAATAAAAAAAATATACTTTTGTATGTCCTAAGTCCCTGGGTATAGGGAATAGAATAAAAAGCTGCACTTTATTTTCTATTAGCCAATATTCCCCACACACTATACAATGAACCCCTATATAGGTTCTGGATGGCCTGGGCAGTAACTGGGTATCCCCCATAACCTAGGGACTCCTTATAGTTATAGGGACACTTTTCATCCCTTTGCACCATTTGCACCATTTACCTTTCTGGGCTGTGCTGAAGCAGTGAACCCTAGAAAGGCAAACAAATAAAGTCTTTATTGTCGCACCATTACAGTTTATGCAAGTACAACAGTTAGACTCAAGAGCTGACACTCTTGAACCCCAAAACATGGATCAGAGGAAACCAAACGAGCTTAACCTTTATTTGAGAGCCTGGTTACCTCCTCGCCGTCACAGTCATTTGGGGAGATAATTGATTAATAATCCCCATCCAGCGAATCTCCAGGTAATGCCTTGTCCTTAGATTCTTTTATGGTTGAGTATTTCTATGTGTTTACAGTACAGAACAGTCACTCAACTGAATGAGACGTAAGGTATGTGGAAGTTCATGGTGTTGCGCTGCTTAGAACATATGGCCCTCTGTCTTTGTTGGCAAGGTAGCACATTAGTCATTAACACAAAAGGATAGTGCTGCTGAGGGGCTATCTCCTTCATCACATTGTTATTGTACATATATTTTAAATTACATCCTTAGAGAAAAATAAACACTAACACATTAATGAATAGATACTATGCAGTACAATTAAGAGTTTATGGGTGCTATTTACCCACAGCACTTGGTATTTCAATTGGCACTGTACAGTGAATAAGTAACAGGATCTACTGGGGAGATTAGCAACATAGGGACCTATTATTTCAACTCTGATATTGTCAATGCAAAAGTGACTGTAAATGGAATGCAATATGATTCAGAGAGAGGCCCATTTGCTTATAAACACCCACACAGATCAACTCCTACTCCAAGATGAAAACACAAATGTAAAGGTTATTCATGTAGTTTTTTTTGCAAATGGACCTAATTAGTTGTTCTCTCTCCCTCTCTTCATCTCTTTCCTCTCCTCCCCAGCAAAAGCCTGAATGTACATGTCGATTTCTAGCTGTCATGTTCCAGGCAATATGAAATGAATATGTAATTTTGTCCGTTTGCCTAATTTGCATATTGTCCAGAATTGCACAGCCAGAAAGAAATCATGCAAAAAAAAAAAAAATGCACAGTTTGTACATGCGATAACCACATAATTAATACAGCGAGATGCAAAGGCCATTAGCAAGAAGGAGCAGCCCAGTGAGTAAAGACACTGACTCTGAGTTTGATGCAGGGGAACCTGGTTCGATTCCCGGTGTCAGTTCCTTGTGACCTTGGGCAAGTCACTTTATCTCCCTGTGCCTCAGGCACCAAAAACATAGATTGTAAGCTCCACAGGGCAGGGACTTGTGCCTGCAAAATGTCTCTGTAAAGTGCTACGTAAAACTAGCAGTGCTATACAGGAACATGCTATTATTATTATTATCGTAATTTACAGAAAAAGACCCATACTTTACATAAGCGGCCTACTTTCTTTTTGTTCAGTGCTGAGACCAAACATAAAAAATGTATTTTGGAGCAGAAGTGAACCAGCGGGAAGCATTGGTTCATTTACAGGTGTGCATGACATGAACACACTTCTGGGTGACTGCCACCTTTAGCTCGGTATATATTAAGGCTATGCCCAATGTAGAAGATGTCACCAAGATAACGACTGAGCAAGTGAGAGTTCCTGAAAATGGCAAAACTTCTCAGGGCTCCAACCCAAAAACAATACACCGTGTTTATTAATAGAAAGTATATTCAATGGGGATTGCCATGGAGATGGGTGTTACAATAAACTGTATTGCCTCAATGAAACATTTGTGAACCATTTAAAGCAACGATCATCCATTTTAAGTATATATAAAATCTGTTGTCTCTTCATAATTTGCACATGTACACTCTGCGTACAGTTTGCTTCTCTTTCACCACATATTTATCTTCTTCAGTTGGCGACATTGTACTTGTGCCACCATATGCCTTTGGGATTCCTTCTGTGGTCCATCAGACTGTCCCTGACCTCCACACCTTACAATAGCGCAGCAGTGCTCCCAACTCAAACATTTTAGGAGTCGCTAGTATGTCCGCCCTTGCAACATTTGTTCAATGCCTCATGGACACTAAAGTGGGGAGTTAAAGTGAAAATAGACTTCAGTCAATAGAAGTGGGTACACCCAGTCTCTTCATCAAAAGGGCCATTACATAAATGTTAAACTCTGTTAAATAAAGGAAATTACATATGCTAAATGTATACTTTTGTAATTGCATCCTTTCACCAAGGAGAGAAACCTATGGTGTTCTGAAAGCTATGTAGACAAATTTACCATTGAAGAACTCCCTTGTTGGTCAGTTAAGATAGGGGTGTGCAAACTTTTCCCTGTGCGCACCCCTGCCTGCTCTCCTTACCGCCTTGCGCCCCCCCTCCCCCCAGCGTCAAATGAGGCGTGGGGTCATGTGACATTACGTCGCCATGGTAATGTGACGCCACGTGACCCCCGCAGCGTCATTTGATGCCGGGTTACCAGGACGACGCGTCGCTGGAAGGGAAGGTAAGTTTATTATAGAGGCCACGCGCTGTCCCCCGGCATTTCATAGAAATGCCTGGGGGGAGAGTGCGGGACTTCCATAACTGCTGCGCCGCCCCCCAGTTTGCGCACTGCTGAGTTAAGATATAGGCCAGTCTGTAACTAATGTACGTACATTGATCCATTAAACACATTTAAATCAGATGCAAGGGATCTTCACTCATAAAGTAACATGGTGATGATGCATAGGTCTGCCATGAAGCTGTGTGTACATTGTAACATGGCATACATAATGCCACTTACACACGAGAGCAAATGTACCTGGATTTTCTCAGTGCAGCTATTGCTTCACCCATCACCTGAAATTATTTCAAAAGGTCAAAAATGACCATTTTATTCCATTACTTCTTTCAAATTTCAGAACATACATTTTTAAAGCCTTGTCTGTGAGCCAGGGATCCAAAATTCACTTTAAATATCTGTCTTTGGGAGCACTGAGAGGGTCAACATTGACTAATTAATCTGGCATTTTAAATCAATGCCGCATTTTAACTTTTTCTCTGAAACATAAAAGCCTTTTCTATGTGTTTTTGTTCTATTTAAACGAAAATACAAAATATTACAACCCTGTACCAATAATCAATTAAAGTCACGGTATCAACATTTCTAAAGATGATGCTTAGGTTTTCCTTGGGACCTTTTACATTTTAGTTTTCAAAGGAGGAAGTCATATGTGCCTCTTAGTCACCTGGTTGTGCCTCAATATGTACAGGGTGCGCTGAGATGACTTATCTGTTACATGCAATTGGATATTCAAAGACGTTGAGGCCCTAAGAATTTGAGTCAAAGGCACAGTCTAGCCATGCACCCAAAAAAAGAGCCCATGGTAGTGACATGTTTCTGAAGTTACATTTTGGTGGTTGTAGCTAAATTATTTGTTAGATCACGTTTCAATGTTAGTTCCTAAACATGGTAATCAGACAGTGACAGGGCCTTTCCCTGTTCTAAAAAGGCAGCACACCCCGAGCCTGGTCTGTAGCTGATGTGTCCAGCAAGGATCTGGTTAATGGCAGCCAGAGTCAATTAGCCAGTCTCTACCTGGCTCATCCAGCAGGTTAAAGGTGTGCTGCACAAAGTGCCTGGGGTTCTGAAGCCCAGCAGGACTGGGCTGCCAGAGAGATCCCAGGGAACCAGAGCCTTTATTTCGAGGTGCAGTGGACCCTGGAACCCGCCAGAGGGTACCCTCCCTTCCCCCCCTGACACCAACCCGGAGACTGATGTAAAGAGCCCCTGCTCATAGGCACCTCTTTTGACTTGGGGTCAGAGGCTGGTAGGAAGCCTATCCACCCTGCCCTGCAGATAGGGACTGGGATCTGTGAGTTACAGAGGGATAGGCTCAGGGGTGTAGCTATAGCTGGGGCAAAGTCCACGCTCTTGGGGGTCCCGCTCTTCCCCCCCCCCCCCCCCACCCCTGTCGGCAGCTCAGCTCTCTTCAGATAGAGACATGGGGGGAGATGGTATGCGGCGGCGGCCCCCGGCGTTAAATAGAGGATAAGCCGGCAGAGGAATTAGCAGTTGTTACAGTGGCAGAGCAAGATGGCCGGGGAGGAGCGCACTTTAGCAGCAAACACCGGAAGTAAGAAAGACTTCCGGGTCAGACCGTTAGGCCTCGGGCATGGTCAGCGCTACGGCGCTGACCCGTGCTGAGGCGCGCGCAAGCTTACCAGTGAGCCCCTGCAGCCGCAATGCGAGCGTGTGTCTTAACAAATTTTTAGTTTCGGCGCTCACGGGAGCGCAGGGCCGGTCACGTGAGCGGTTCGCCCAATGAGGGCGAACCAGCTCCGTGACGTCACTGTCCCGCCCCCAGACACGCCCACGGACGGCGCGTGCTCTAAGGCCAGAGAAAGCACCGCTTTGCCTCAGCGCGCCTCCGCACGGCTGCAGTCTCTATGGACTCAGCCTTAGAGCGCACTCCTCCCCGGACATCCTGCTCTGCCTCTAACAACTGCTAATTCCCCTGCCAGTTTATCCTCTGTTTAACGCCGGGGCCCGCAGCCGTCACATACCATCTCCCCCCGCCTGTCTCTATTACCACCCACAGGTAGGCACGGAGGAGGAGGAGGGAGAACTGATACTGATGATGATGGGGAAGGGGAGAGTTTAGGGGGAGGGGGAGAGCGGATCATGAGGAGAGATGATGAGATAGAGGATCAGGGAGAGGATGGGGGAGAGAGAAATAAATTACAGTCAGTATTCATATTAATGGGGCCCTGATAATGTTTTTGCCTGGGGGCCCGCGCATGTCTAGCTATGCCACTGGATAGGCTGTTTTATTTATTTGTGTGCTGCCTGAAAGCTGTGGTTTTTTGGAAGATATGAGCCAAATAAAAGCCACTGTTTATTTCCCCAGTCTATGTCTCCCTGGTTGTACCTCTGCACTCATCTCCTGACCTACACCGACACTTTGGAAAGGTTTGACTTTAGCTTCTTCCTATTGTGTGATGTTGTGTGTAGAGTAAAATCTTCCTATTTCATGGGTCAAGCGTCTTCCCTTTTTCATGCTTGTATCAACAAGAGGTACTGGCGTGGCAGAGATTTTAGTGATAATTAGATATATTTTTATGGTGCCCACTTACACAATGTTTAGTGCATTTAAAAGGCTATTTAAAATAAAACATCAACAGTAGCAGAGAAAGTGTAGGGAGAGCTTTTATTGCGAATCCTGGGGTATGCATTTTTCAGTGGCACTGTGTTGTGAGTTTGTTTATTGTAAAAGCTCTTCAGGTAGCACTAGATTGAAATAATAATAATTATGCGCTTCATGTGGTCTCTATATAGAGGTGATCTAGAACTGCACTTCTATAGAAGCATAGATTAGATACACATTGCTCTGCAATATATTTAAGGTGATCAATTTGGAGGCTCTCAAGTAATTGGGGCGGTTTTAAATAGTCTATAATGTACAAACGTATTCTGCAGCACAGTACTCACATGGTAAGCCAGCCAATCAGAGTATGGGTATTTATTTCACTGAGGATGTTATGCATAACTGTTGTAGGCATTGCAGGATGGCTTCACCCCTTAATTACCTTTCAGGTTAGTACCCGATAAGGTGATTAAGGGGTTCAGTGTTATGTTAATGATATTGAAATGTTGTGGCTATTTATAATGTTGGCAACGGACCCCAAGGATGATGCTGGCGACGGAGACTTCTTATTGATGAGGTTAGTACAATTTTCTTTACATTTTCACGGTATTGAATGTGTTTCATAATGGCCAAATAATGTATTATACCTATGTGGATAATATTTATTTGGCTCATTATTGTACTGTATGTGCTGGAGGAGGGGGTATTAGGCCCAAGGGTATTTGGTAGGACTCCCCTGTGGGTATTGGGTGAGGGTGGTTGGGGGGCTTTGTGGGGGAGGGTATGTGGGTGAAGGTGGCTTAACCCCTTAATAACTGTAGCGGTTAATAACCGCTATGGTGATTAAGGGGTTAGGGGACATTAATTTGGATGTTGTAATTCTTGTGTTTGTTTTTCAGAAGCGGATGGGGCATGGGCAGGATGAAGATGAGGATGGCCTTCATCGTGGCAGTGGGACATGGGTGAGTGCTATATGTATTTAAAGTCTTTATTGTTGTGTATGTATTGTAAATGGACAACTGCACTATTATCCATTTGTGGATAATAGTCATTCTGCCCATTACTATACTGTATGTTGTGTATTGCTGCTATGTTTATTGGGGGCATTTGTCCCCAATAAACATGCTACTATGCGTTAACCCCTTCATTGCCTTAGCGGCTATCCGCTATGGTAATGAAGCAGCATTAATGTATTTTAATAATATTGTGCGGAAGCAGGAGGGCCCCTGAGCTGAAGCGCATTTATTTGTGGCTCAGAGAACCCCTGCCTCCCGAGTTACAGGCCCCGGTTTGGGCCATCGGTTACAGTGTGGACGCCATGTTTATTGCGGCCACGCTATAAACATGGCGGCGACGCTGCCACCCGATGACACATACCGGGGCCTGTAACTCGGGAAGCAGGGGGTCCCTGCTCCACAAAGAAATGCGGTTCAGCTCAGGGGACCCCCTGCTCACTGTACAGTATAATTAAAAAGACATTCATGCTGCTTCATTACCGTTGCACATAGCCGCCAAGGTAAGGAACGAGTCTTTATTGATGTGTGTGTGTTTTATTTATACTGTACATGTGCAGAGGGTCTCCGGAGCAGAACCGCGTTGGTTTGAGGTCCGGGGACCCCCTGCCCCCCGAGATACAGGCCCCTTTATGGGGTGCCGGTATCCCTCTGGTTTGTTTACAGGTCGCGGTCACGTGATCGGGACCTTTAAACGCCGAGGGATACCGGCACCTCTTAAAGGGGCCTGTACCTCGGGGGGCAGGGGGTCCCCGGACCTCAAACCAACGCGGTTCAGCTCCGAAGACCCCCTGCACACACTATGAGTAAAAGTTGTTTTTAAATACTTTTTTTGGTGCCGATGTGTGCGCTGAGAGAGCGGCTTGTCTCTCTCAGCTGCAAACATCTATCGGCACCAAAGGCTTATCGGGAGCCTTATTGGGAGCCAGGCTGTATCGCCACAGCTCATCGGCAGCTTTGCTTTCGCAGTGCTTCAGCAGGGATCGGAAGGATTCGGCCCTTACTGAATACTGCGAGGGCAAATCGCCCAAAAAAAGCCTTTTCGCTATTCGTGCCGAAAATTTTGTATCGGGGCTTACTGCATGAGGCCCAAGGTGTTTCCACCATGCATGCCAAATAACGCACTAACGCTTTCTGCATCCAGCACTACAGCTTCTCTCTACAGGGCTTATTCATTAACCTGCAATTGTGCGGATTGGGACACTATCGCAAAGAAACTCCTGTTTACTTTATTGGGAGTTTCTGATCAATAGTGTCTTGATCGGGACTATTTCAGTCTAATAATTTAACTCCTGGAGAGTTAACATTTTGTCAAACAAAAATATCTATATACAGTACAGGTATATGTTTAACGGTGACATAGTTAGATAGATAAATAGAAAGGAAAATGCACACCTTAGATTAGCGAATCAGGGCCAATATAGAGACGGGCACGTATCAGAAATATACAAAATATATACTCCACCGGAATCCAAAAAGAGCGGGGAGGGAGACACAGCACAACGGGTTAAAGTAGAAAACAAAATGGATATGGCACGGCTATAGGATGATGCCTTGTTTCCTGTCACTCTTTGGTCCAGTTCTTTCGTTTCTGATGGTTGCGTTTCAGTTGTCGATTACTGGTATGCTGATGTGCTGTTACTGTAAATAAATGTTGGTGTTCTTTATGAGACTTTCTGATGTGCCAGCTAGTGTTTTTATACTACTAATCTGTTCCATCCCTGATGAAGGGGCCAGGAGTAGCACCCGAAAGATTGTATTTTTGTTTTTATACACTAAAGACTTTTTTTTTCTACTTCGACCTGTTGTGCTATGTCTCCTATGAATTCCGGTGGATTGTGCATATATGTTTTTTTTCCTCTTGTGAATGACACAGTTTAATAAGTATACATATATCTACGTGTAGCCCCCTCTTGGTTGGCTACTAATTGGTTAAAGTGTTAAATGATAGAAGGGGTTAAACTGTTTGGGATTACTACATTCTGCCTATACCATTTTGCATTGACACCAGTGATGTCATCATGGGGAGTATGGGGGTATAATCAGCCATGTCAGTATTCTAGAAGCCGTTCTTCAGAGTTACAGGTGAAGTGTTCATGTATGTCCTGTAAAAAGGTTTCTGTGTTAGTCTGCAACTAGCTGTTCTTCAGTAAGCACCTCTAGAGAGGATCAGGAAATTCATGGAGATGTGCAGCATATTTCACATAGGTTGCTAAACCAGGAACCTAAATATATGTCGGACCGGCTCAATCGAAAGGTTTTGATGCATTACTGGCCCCGAACAGCATATTATCTCCCATCCTCTATTACTAGAGAATGATTCCCTAAAGTTTCTATATTCCACATGGGTTTTGTATCCTATCATCTTCGACTATGTTTCAACGTGGGTTTCGGACTGTTCCATAAACACGCTTTTGTTTTATAAAAAGGTTCCTGGCGCCATTTTCTATTCCTACTTTCATACACGCCCAGCCAGCACCAACCCCACACCATCTATTTGGCCTTAGAGACTGAGCATATAGTTCATGGACCTATCTGATGTGACACCCTTTAGAGACGGGAAAGGGGGGTTACATATGTTTTGTACTAATATACTTTTTTTTGCACAGTTTTTACATTGCCTTAAAGTTAGTCATGATAAAAAAATATAAGTTGAAGTACAATTTATGTAGGAGTAATGTAATGCGTTGCATCATATCTATTGTATTACTATTCAATCCTTTGTACCAATGTACCCTTCCCCTCAATACCCGACTAGCCCCCTCGCTATCCACCTTTAAGACCCACCTTAAGACACATCTGCTTAAAGAAGCATTTGAGTAGCACTGGATAATCATGGACACATGATACACAAAGCTTGGCCCCCTGCAGACGCACTTACTAGAATTCCCTCCTACTGTCTCTGTACGTTCTCCCTACCTACCAATTAGATTGTAAGCTCCTCGGAGCAGGGACTCCTTCCTTAATGTTACTTTTACAGTATGTCTGAAGCACTTATTCCCATGATCTGTTATTTATATTATTTGTTATTTATATGATATGTATTACTACTGTGAAGCGCTATGTACATTTATGGCGCTATATAAATAAAGACATACAATACAATAGTTTTATTTTGCACCAAATATTACCCATATTTATCAATTTACCATTTTACTTGATGTTACATTTGGTGATCTGACAAATGCAAACAGTGTGTGTCTTTGACTATCCTTATTCTAAAATTCTTTGAGATATTTGGGAAATATGTGAATATTCCTATCGCATATTTTCCAAGCATCTCAGGGGGTGCCCATCATTTTAGGTGTCCCTCAATGTGTTGTCTAAAGGTGTATTTGGGATATACTGTATATATATATATATATATATATATATATATATATATATATAAATAAATATATATATATATATATATACATATATATATACATATATATATATATATATATATATACAACAAGAAACAAACAGCGCAAATGATAACAATATGTTAGCGTGGTGAAAAATAAACAAACACCACCCTACTAGCCAATTCAGTCAATAAAAAAGGTACATACCCTTACAATCTGCTAACCCTACAGACTGCAGCCAAATTAGGTCTGCGGCTCCACAATCGCCACCTGGAATGTATGTAGAAGAATGACCTAGGCGCACATATGCAGGGGAAGAGATAAAAAAAGAGAGAAAATATCATAGGGCAGTATATCAAATTACAGTCAGACCATATATTGGTAAGGTAGGCGCTTACACTATTAGAGCAATTAAAAGCCTTTAATCCACTTAGAGACTCACGAACTCAGCTCCTGCAGCTTGTTCTTTTCTTGGCCTCTGTATCTTTTGGGTGCTTGTCCTCATGGATCAGCAAAGGTAACAGCAATCACGTAGCATCTGTATTACCAGACTCTCTCTTGTAGATAGAACTCGCAAAAGAGGATAGGGAGGGAATAAAAGGAAGAACAAAATGTGTAAAACCTTTTAATAAAAACGTAATTTAAAACAAAAAGCAGGTAATCAACTCACATTTTGTGAGTTAAATATAGGCAGTAGAGAGTGTTTAGCGAGTCTCTCACACTCGTGGTTGAAAACGCCGATTACCAGTCCTCCTCACGCCGGCGGCTACTTCCGCATCACGTGGTCTGACGCGGCTCGACTGTCGCGGGATTTGGTGTCTGTGGATTCAGATGTTCACTGCCGTGGCTCGGTTCAGATTTCTCTCTGCACAGTCTCTCGGCGTGTCTCTCACTGCTCCAATAACGCTGGCCCTGGGGGGGTGCCCATCAATTTAGGTGTCTCTCAATGTGTTGTCTAAAGGTATATTTGGAATATATATATATATATATATATATCTATAAAAACACAAAAAAAAACAGGCGCACTCATAGCGTAAAAAAGTATAACAATAAAGTTTATGGAATGAAGGATTTAAAAATACACACAACATAGCTGAATATAAAGCATTTTGAGTACAAACTCAGCCCGTCAGACGCAGGAACCCGTATGCAGGATTTCGTTGTACAATCCCTGGTAAGTCCAGCTGCAGTAGCTCCTCTCCCTTGCTCCGGCGTCACACAGTGAGTTCTCTGATCCAAATCTCGCGAGAACTCGGTGACGTCAGTGAGTTTTAACCGGAGTCAATTCTCAATGGGAAGCGGGCTGGGCGGCTGAATGAAATGCTACCAGCACAGCAAAAATATGCTGAAGCACATGAGTGGGGTATAATAACCGTAAAAACCGGACTGTAACTGCCACTGCACTCTCTACGCGACTCCTGATGAAGTCTCGTTCGAGACGAAACGCGTAGAGAGTGCAGTGGCAGTTACTGTCCGTTTTTTACGCCGGAGCAAGGGAGAGGCAGCGTCCCTCGTGCATTTCGGTCCCTGCAAGGACACAGAGGAGCTACTGCAGCTGGACTTACCAGGGATTGTACAATGGTGAGCTAGGGAAAACGCGCCATTTTTTAATTTTTTTAAACTCGCCTTTCTACCGGCGAGAACCTAAATCTCTATTCAGAAAGGCGCGATCGCCATCTAGTGGCTGATCGCGCCAATAACATGGAGAGAAATTCT